>NW_004567121.1:27667610-27669278 GCF_000260355.1 Condylura cristata | reverse complement strand
AGGCGGGGATCGAACTCATGCGGAAGTGGCTTTGACTTCTTAGTGCTGTGCTTTAACCCGCTGCGCCACCAGGGAGGGCCCTCATCACATTTTTTAAAAAAGATTTATTTGTGCATACACAACTGGGGTACAGGCCAGAGGTGCAGGGTTGGTGAGAAACCCCACCAGAGACAGAGTGGGGAGCAGAATAGGCAGATTGACAAATAACACTGCTGAGGTGAGCAGCAGGAGGGTCAGGAGAGGTCTGCCGTGTCATGTGGGTCACCTCCAGGGCTGGATCTAACTCATGCTGAAGTGGCTTTAGCTTCTTAGCGCTGTGCTGTAACCCGGCACCACCAGGGAGGGCCGTATTCATCACGTTTTAACCATTTACTGAGAAACATCTGCATTGATTCTAGTTTTTGTCTGTTATAAAAAAAGCTGCTGTGAATATGTTTCCTTGGGATACATGCTCAAATAGATTAATTATTGGGTCATATGATAATTGTATGTTTAGTTCTATAACAAACTACCCAACTGTTAACAGAATCTGTAAGATTTTATATTCTTGTCAGGGTATGGATAATTCAATTTCTGTCATCACCAACTTTTGGTGGTTGTTGCGATTTTGTATTTTAGCTGTTTTGATAAGTGCTTAATTTCATGGTTTTAATCTGCATTTTCCTGATTACCAGCAGATTGGTAAAAAAGATTTCAATATATAAGATTGAAAAATCTCTTTATGTACTTATTTGCTATTGGTAAGTCCACTATTGAAATTCCCAGTATATTGGCTGCTTATTTTCTAATCAGATTGTTTTTACTGTCCCTTTTTGGAAGTTCTTTATTACATTTTTGGACTAGTTCTTTGTTGGATATGTGGTTTTACATGCTTTCTCTTTGCTTTTTCTCCTTGACATGAACTTGCATAGAGCACATAATTTTGATGACAAGTTTGTTAAATCATCTTTATTTTTTTTTAAAGATTTATTTGTGCATACAGAACTGGCAGGTCAGAGATGCAGGGGCAGTGAGAGAATTCACCAGAGACAGGGGAGCAGGACAGGCAGATTGACTTAAGTACAATGCTGAGGGGAACAGCGGGCAGATCAGGAGAGGTCTGCTACCTCATGTTGATCACCTCCTGGGAATGGGGATTGAACTGGAAGGCTGTGTTTTGCTTGCAGTGCTGTGCTTTAACCTATTGTGCCACCAGGCCTTTGCTGAATTATCTTTTCATGAATCATACTTTTGGTATATAAGAACTGTTTCATCTAAAGCCCAAAGATTTTCTTGAAATTTTAAAAAGATTTATATATGCATACAAGGGCTGGGGTGTAGGCCAGAGAGAGATGTGGAGGGTGAGAGGATTCACCAGAGACAAAGTGGGGAACTGAGCAGGTAGATCTACTGAAATATACTGCCAGGGGGAGCAGCAGGTGATACAAGAGAGGTCTTCTGTGCTAAGTGAGTCAGCCCCCTAGGCTGGCATTGAATTTGTGCTCAGTGGCTGGCAGTAGCTTGATAGTGCTGAGATTTTGATCCCTCCCTGTTCCCACCAGAGAGGCCCCCTTTCTTTTCTTAATAAATAAATCTATTGTTTCTCTATACTTGGTGGGTCATTCAGGTCTTTCACTTCTTGAAATTCTTGTGTTCCTCCCTGGCCCTTGGCCTCTCCTTCTCCCCCCC
>NW_004567121.1:27666041-27667315 GCF_000260355.1 Condylura cristata | reverse complement strand
CTTGCCCCAGAGGTGACCACATGGCGTGGGAGACCTCTCCTGACCCGCCCGCTGCTCCCCTTAGCAGTGTACTTCATTGATTTGCCTATTCTGCACCTGACTCTGTCCCTGGTGAATCCTCTCACCCTCCGCATCTCTGGCCTGTACCCCAGTACTGTATGAATAAATAAATCTTTAAAAAAAAATTTTTATTTATGCATACAAGAACTGCGGTGTAGGCCAGAGTTGCGGAAGGTAAGAGGATTCACCAGAGAGTGGGGAGATTGAATTATACTGCTGAGGGGAGCAGCAGATGAGACAGGTGAGGTTGGTGTCCTGGGTTCAGCTGCCTGGCAGCTGGGGATTGAACTTATGCCATAGTGGCTGGCAGTAGCTTGATAGTGCTGTGGCTTCAACCCCTGTGCTACCAGGGAGGCGCCTCTTCTAACTTTCTTATTGAAGGTTTTATTTTGATGTTGTATTTTAAATTTTCTAATAGCTTTTTCTTGTTTATTCCTTAAAATTTGTTTTTTACAGCATTCTGTTCTTAATTCATGAATATAGTATCTTGGAAGATAGCTTTTTGACATTTTTGTCTATTTCTTAGCTTACTTTTTCCTTCAAGTTTCCCATGGCCAGTGCGCCTCTCATTTATTTTATTTTATATTTCATTTTAGAGGCTTTCTTCAAAGGATTGGTAGTTTCAGGGTATGTATTCATAGTTAAGAATGGGTGATAAGGAACATGTTTACAAGTTCTGTAAATATGGATGAAGCTTTTAAGTCTTTCCCATTTTTAGTATCATTCCCATATCCCATTGAGCAAGAACTCTTGTCCTTTAATTCAGAGTGTCTACATTTTCTGGAGAATAAATCTTGAGTGGTATTATCTGACTGTGATACAGAAGAGGCTACATCCTTACGTGTCCTGGCACCCAATAACCTCCTTTGTTAAACTTCTTTCCAGGATTTTGGGAGATGAGTTGGCTTGGTTTTTGGTATCTTCTAGAGTTGACCCTGAAGTCCTAAGCATCTTTTTTTTTTTCTGTTGGGTTAGAGTTGCAATGTCTATATATTGTTGAAGTGAAGCAGAATTTATTTCTTCTATGCCTTTTGGGTTGGTATAATGGGTTCAGAAAGCTCTTTCTCCACTGTTTTATCTTGAATTTGGAATAATTTTTGACTCCACTTTTTTTTTTTTCAGATTTATTTATTTATTCATACAGAACTGGAGTAGAGGCCAGAGATGCGGAGGGTGAGAAGACCCACCAGAGACAGAGTGGGGAGCAGAACAGG
>NW_004567121.1:27626404-27665448 GCF_000260355.1 Condylura cristata | reverse complement strand
ACATTGTCATTTAAGGGAAATAAATGGCTTTAATTTATATGCTTTTTTGTTCTTGGCTAATTTGCTTGAAGGGAAAAGGTATTTTTGCTTTTTGGAAAAAAGTATGAAGATAGCCTTAAATTTCAGTCTTAGGCACTTGATATATACTATTTTACAGGCTACCGAGCAACAGATGATACAGCAAATTCATCATCTGTCAGAAGATTGCAGTGGGTTCCATATAGTATAGCACTTGGCATTGAATAAGATACCTCATTCTTACTACATTTGTTTCTTTTTAATATTAAAAAGAAAAACTTTTATGTCACTAAGAATTTTGTATATAGATGTGATGTCTGATTCAGAGTAGATGAAAGGTCTGTTTCAGAGCAATGTGTCATTTTAAAATTAAGCTAGTAAAGCTTTTAAGTCTTGGCATTTGCTGTTTATTAAAAAGTAAACATTGAGGTTGTACAGCTCACCAGGTGCTCTCTGTGAGACCAGGAGAGCAGTGAGTAGTCTAGACGGGGCTGCTTGCCCTTCTGTGGTTACTAGCGCAGGGGGGGAATCTTAATAAAATCATACCAAGGTATCACTCCTTTCTCAGCACCTGAAGTTGGAATGAGTCTGATTCTTAGTACCTTTGCTACTCCTCACAGGATTTCACATTGTGGGAAACATGAGCTGTATGCCTTTTAGAACACTTTATTTTTCTCTTTGGTTTTCTTTTCTTTCATTTTTATTGAGGTAATGTTGGTTACAAATGTATGTGTGAGTCAGAGATGCAAGTTCACACTGCTTAAGATGTATGTGTGCACCATACCTGCCACCAGGGTTTCTTATCTTATGTACTGTGGTTGTTACACCTCAAGAAGAATGTAGGATCATTTTTTAATATATAGAATTTTAAACAGCCAACTAATAGCAACTCATCTAGAGGTTAATCTCTTAGACTGTCTATCTCTGACTACAATCCAGACAGGAACAAATCCCCTAAATTAGAGCCCTCCCTGGTGGTGTAAAGGGTTAAAAGCAGCACTAGGAAGCTATCCACAGCCACTGCAGCACAAGTTTGATCGCTGGCCAGGGAAGTGGCATGGCAGACCTCTCATGTCTCGCCTGCTGCTCCCCTCAGCAATGTTTTTCTGTCAGTCTGCCTGTTCTGCTCCCCACCCTGTCTCTGGTGAATCCTCTCACCCCGTGACAGGTCTGGCCTGTGCCCTAGTACTTGTATGCATAAATAAATCTTTAGAAAACAAACAAACAAACAAATTCCCTAAATTAAAGCCACAAATGGTACTTGATTTTTTTTCCTTAGTACTTTCTTGACTTTAATTTTTTAAAGATTTATTTATTTATGCATATAAGAACTGGATTATAGGCCAGAGGTGTGGGGCTGAGAGGACTTACCAGAGACAGCGTGGGAAGCAGAACAGGCATATCCACTGAAGCACACTGCTGAGGGCAGCAGTGGGTGAGACTGGAGGGGTCCGCTGTGCCATGAGGGCTGTGGCTCCTTTGCCAGGTATTGAACTCTTATTGTAGTGGCTGGTGAGAGCTTGATAGTGCTGTGTGTTTAACCCCTGTGCCACCAGGAAGGCCCCTTTCACTTTAATTTTTTTAAAGATTTGTTTATTTATGTGTGCAGAGCTGGGGGACAGGCCAGAGGTGTAAGGGAGTGAGAGGATTCACCAGAGACCAGAGTGGTGAGCAGAACAGGCAGATTGACAAAGTACACTGCTAAGGGGCACAGTTGGCGGGACAGGAGCGGTCTGCTGTGCCTTGTGGGTCACCTTCCTGGCCAGGGATTGAACTTGTACTGCAGTGGCTGCAGAGAGCTTCATAGTGTTGTGCTTCACCTATTGTGCCACCAGGGAGGACCCAAAATAATTTTTTTAAGAGTTATTTTATTTGTGCATACAGGAGTTGGGTTGCAGACCAGAGGTGTGTTTGTGTGTGTGGGGGGGAGGGTTAGATGGGGGTAGGATGGTGTAAGGGGATTCACCAGAGACAGAGTGGGGAGCAGAGCATGCGGATTGATTGAAATACGCCAAGAGAGCAATGGGTGAGACAGAGGTCTGTTGCCCATGTGGGTCAGCCTACTGACTTGGGGTGGAACTTATGTTGAAGTGGCTACTGATAACTTCATAGTGTTAAGACTTACTCTCTTGAGCCACCAGGGAGACCCAAAACAATTATTTCTTACACTCAAAAGATTTTTAAAATTGGGAAGCATTTATTGAAAAAGTGAAGCCTGGAGGGTGAATGTAATCGAAACAGAAAATTATGAGCCTGGATATAAATCTTATTAATGAATTGTCATATACTAAGGTTGTTGGAACATTATCCTTTGAAATGTGAATCAGGTTTTTCCATAGAGTGATACATTTAAGGTATTTCTGTTTTAAATGTATTCGAATAGTTCTGCATAGTTGTGGGAATGTCAGAGCCATAAATAGCATATTAGTGAACATGGCTTACACCTGACCTTTAAGATGGACTTCAGGGAGGTGAACTTTGCTCTTCAACTACAGTGCCTCCCTCTAGAGTAGTAGCATTTAGAACATAAGTCAGGTAGGGTACATTTTTCTGTGCATTGAAATATTCTAATATATTAAATGGTAATTCTTCACTTAGCCCTTTTTCCTGATTACTGAGTTTTAATAAATTACTGAGTTAAATTCACTTGGGTGAGAGTTTTTAGGGAACTATGGTCTTAAGCAGTTCACCTTTTGTTAGGTGAATTTGTTTATTGATAGTGACTAGAAAGAAAGAAGATAAGTCTTAAACATACAATTTAAGGAAAGCATTGTAGCTAACTTAAATCCAAGAATAAGTAATGTGAAATTTTTGTTAAATTTTTGTTTTTGACTCTTCTATAAAATACATTTTCCTGAAAGCATTGGTGTCGTGTTCTTGCATAATACTGCATGATAATATGTCCTGTAGATTTTGACATGCATGCTGAAATAGTTTTACAGCGTGGCTCTTTGTAGTTTAAATTTTCTGATACAACTGCCATGATCTACTCCAGTGGATGATTTGCTTTTAGGCAATGTTTAGCCTTCCTTAGCCATTGTGAAATTTGGACAATCTGGTGAGTTGACTCTTTTTTTATTTTTTAAAGGTGGTTAACGTGAGGTGGTTCTAAAGTATGAATCTTTTAATAGTAGTTATTGGGAAATTTGCTGAAAATGCAAGTTCTCATGTTTCATGTCTGATCTATTGAATCTGAAAATTCTTGAGTAGAGCTGAGTCATCTGTAGTTTGGCAGGGCCCTCCAGGTGATTTTGATACAAGCTCTTAAATTTGAGAACCAGGGATGTACTATTAAATACATCACAGAAGTAGTTGTATTTTATTCTCCTCTTCACCAGTATATCTTGGCAGGCATTCCTCATTTACATAGTGTTATATTGATATATTCAGAATCATGATTTGGTTCACCTGTCCCCAGTCATCAACATTTTGGGTCTGGAATGCCAAGTGTTCAGAAATATGTGGTGCCACTTGTGAAGAGATTTGTATGATGTGACAGTAAGTTAATTTTCATTTTACAGATAGGTATTGAATGGCAATTAGATCTGTGTCACATATTTCTAATGTTGCTGTTTACTGGGTGAATTGGTGCCTTTAACTCAGGGAATATACTAGTAGGAAATTGTCTCACAGGCCAGGTATTAAATTTTTGAGTTGGGACATGTGCCTATAGGACATCTAGGTCACTATGTCCAGACATTTGTATTACCTTCCCTGGGTGTCAAGGAGTGCAGTTTATTTCAGAGAAATAAAAGAAGTTAAAGCTACAGTGACTTTAGTCACTATATGGAATGAGAAGAGTAAACCTCCAGAATTGGTAAGGAATACCAATGTTTCATTATAGATAGGATATGAATCCCACAAAAAATTTTAAGTTGTGGCCTGAGTGGTAAGGGGAGAATCATAGTGAAAAGAGCATGGATTAATTAACATGTGTCTTGCTGTTTGATTTCAGGCAGGTTTTCGATCTTTCTGAACCTCTTTTTGGAACTAATAATGGAGTAAATGGAACAGCTAGCAGAGGGCTTGGACTAGAATAGACTTTTACTAAGTTATTAATTGACACAAAAACTTTGGAGTTATGCTTGATGCCCCTTTTTGTCACGTTTCACATCAGATTATTTTGGAGCTCTCCCTTCTGTGTCTTCCCATTTATCATCTCTACTGTTAACATCTACTGACTGATGATGGCATCCTATTGCTTGCGTTATTATAGACACTTCTTTTAATTAGTCTTCCTATTTCCGTTCTTGTCCTATACAGTCTATTCACAACTCATTTAACATTTAGTTGGTTTTATGTTACTCTTCAGCTCACGGTCTTCCAGTGGTTTTCCGTCTCATTTGGAACATATAGGAGTCAGTGGTAATTTGGTTTCCTGATACTTCGTTGATCTCATTTTCTGTTTCTAACTCACACTGTTTTATTCAGTCTCTAGCATTTTAGTTGCTGTGCTGTTCTTTCAATTTGACAAACATATGTTTGCCCCAGGACCTTTGCATGATTCTGTCTTCAAGGAACCACTTTCCTTAAATACTTGATAGCGCTTCCTGACTTCTTCCAAGTGTCTGCTCAAGTACCATTTTATCAGTGAAGTCTCCTCTGTCAACCTTATCTCTTACTGGACTTCTCCTTAGTACTTAATGTCATTTAAAAATATACTGTATGTTTTCTTGTTTTGTTAGTTGACTGTCTCACACCTCTATAATATGAGGTGTGAATATGGGATATTTCTTCACTTCTTTGGTCTCTAACACCTAGAAAAGTATCTGTAGATTCTTGATTATTTGAAAGAACAAAATATTTGTTTTCTTAGCACATCTACAAATCATAGATCATTTCAAACATAGTACATCTAGTGTAGTTTCTTGCTATTAGATAGATAATTGGTAAAATTGATGTTTCAGCAGGAAACAGTAATTTCTAATTCTTTGCTTTACGCATCAGTTTGTAAAGTTGTACCTACTGATCATTAACAGTGCGCACTCTCTTAAGGAGCTCCAGCAGACTTGAAGTCAGAGAAGCGTATATTTTTTTGCTTTATTAATGCATTCATTCATTCAGGACTATGAGCTTTGAGTCCCAGTATATGTGTTAGATATTGGAAATACAGCATTCAGGTGGTGTTCATTACACTTGGAATTTATATTCTAATGTGGAAGATGGACATAACAAATGAACATGCATAGTGTTAACCTTTAATTTTAGATTTTTTTCCTTAAGTATATGGCAAGTATTCCTGGAGTTTATTGGGGCAAAAACTGTGAGTACTATGAGACTAAGCTTATCATAACTACACAAAAATTCAGAATAGAACAACCATATGGTCCAACAATCCCAGTTCTAAGTTATATGTCCCGAAGAATTGAAAGCAGAGCCTTGAGGCGACACATCGGCTTCCATGGCAGCATTAGTCACTGCAGTGAGGAAGTGAAAAGTAATGCTCCTGTCCATCAGTGGTTATCAGGAGCTGGCGGGAGGGGCAAAGGGAGTTGTTCAGTGCATATGAGTTTCAGTTCTTCAAGGTTAAAAGGTGTGGAGAACTGTGACAGTGTGACTATATTTAACACTACTGAGCTATACTCATAAAAGTGGTTGAGATGCTCAATTCTATGGTTTTTTGTTTGGTTGTTTTTAACCACACATAAAAAGAAGTATGGCTAGGTTGGGATTATATGGCATACACAGTTCAGGCCAAAGCATCATGACCATACTTTGTACACACATACTAGAATGGGGGTGGAAACAGGAATTTAATGCCATTGTTTCCCAAAATTTTTCTTACTGGCAAGAATTTGAGGAAGTTTGTTTGCCTTCAGGGTTTGTAAATAACAGGTGAATGCTATGGATTCTCTAATATACAGTATATTTTTAAATGACATTAAGGAAATAACTGGTTGAACACCTGTTAAATGCCTGGTGTTCAGTTTATTCTCATAGCAGATCTCTGAGGAAATTACTTACCTCTATTTTGCTAATAAGAAAATTGAGTATTAGGAACAGTTAGGATTAGTGACTGGAAGGTCACACAGTTTAGTAAGTGGTGAAACCACTTAGTCAAGCTCTTAGTCTAAGGCTCCAAAGTTGATACTCTTCCTAGTATTTGTTAGAGAAGCTGGAAATACATACATTCAAAGAAGTGAAATCACTCCAAACGAGAAAGAAAGAGCAGAATAGTGCTGGCCAAACCTAAAATAC
This sequence comes from Condylura cristata, assembly GCF_000260355.1. NCBI lineage: Eukaryota > Metazoa > Chordata > Mammalia > Eulipotyphla > Talpidae > Condylura > Condylura cristata. The sequence goes on along the minus strand of NW_004567121.1, from coordinate 27,659,232 downwards.
TACATTTTATGATTCAAAAAACTTACTGAAAATTACCTTTTACATGAATGATTTTTTTGAATGCATAATTTTGATGGTGGTTATAAACAGACTACAGATAGTTTCTTTATAAACAAAGAATTTGATTTGCTATTTTTTAGATGAAAGAACTGATACTTCACTGAGATTTCATTTTAATTCTTCTGTTGATAATTTTAAGCAGCGGTCTCAACTTCACATCAAACGGTGTATACCTTGCAATAGAACCAACTGAAAACTCATCAATAGCTTATGCATGGTTCCTAGGGACTTTTAGAAAAGGGGTGGAGTTGGGGTTTCTGTATACCATGATTTCTTTGATTTAGAGTATTTTTATCTTGCGATAATTTTTACTACAGTAAGGTGCTTTTTTTTTTTTAAGGTTTATTTTATTTATTTATGCATACAAGAACTGGGGTATAGGCCAGAGGTGTGGGATAAGAGGATTCATTAGAGACAGAGTGGGGAGTAGAGCAGGCAGAGTGACTGAAATACACTGCCAAGGGGAGGTGGGTGAGTCAGGAGAGGGCTCAAAACTGAGTATTTCTAATGGCTCTTTGACCATGTAACCTTTCGTGCAAACTGGAATTCTTAAGAGTGAAGGTGGGGGCTGGGTTCCCTGGTGGCACAAGGGGCTGTCTCAGTGTTATGAAGGTATCAGCAACCACTGTAGCATAAATTCCATCCCCAGCCATGGGGTTAACCCACATGGCACAGCAGAGCTCTCCTGCTTTCCACTTAGCAGTGTATTTCAGTCAGTTCACCTGTTCTGCTCCCCACTCTAGTGAATTCTCTCTGCCCCACACACACACCTCTGTTTTATATCCCAGTTTTTAGGTGCATAAATAAAATAACTATTTTATTATTATTATTATTTTTAAAAGATTTATTTATTTGTGCATACAGAACTGGGGTACAGTCCAGAGGCTCAGGGGTGGTGAGAGGCTTCACCAGAGACAGAGTGGGGAGCAGAACAGGCAGATCGACGAAGTACACTGCTGAAGGGAGCAGCGGGCAGGCGGGTCAGGAGAGGTCTGCCATGCCGTGTGGTCACCTCCGGGGCAAGCGGGAATCGAACTCATGCAGAAGTGGCTTAAGCTTCTCAGTGCTGTGCTTTAACCCGCTGCACCACCAGGGAGGGCCTATAACTGTTTATTTAAAAAAAAAAAAAAAGTGAAAAGGATTCTGCTAAGAACTTCAAAATACTTAAAATATTTGAACTTTTTTTCTATTCAAAAACCTTCAAAAATCAATTCTTAAAAATGACTGTCTATTCATTAAAGCAAAACTTTAAAAAAAAAAAAGATAATTGATTGTGAAGACATAACCCAGGCAGAATAGTCTTTGTGTCATATTCAGATGCCTTTATTAGCTGTCTGTCTAATGCCATGTCCTGGGTATTTCCCTGAAAAATGGGTCTCCACCCCACTACCACCATGGGCTTGTGATTTTTTTAGTAGGGTTTTCTGCAGTCTTCTGAGTTTTATTTTAGTTGTTGTAGTGGACATTGACACTTTTATTTGTAGGCTTTTATTTACAATAACTAATTTGCCAAATACTAAAACCTGAAGGTGTTTCTGGCTTTTCAATTCATTGAATAATTTTATTAAACCTTTCCAGCTGACTTTAAAAAATGCAAAAAAATTTCAAGATTCACTTGTAAATGTTTCAGTATTATTTTAGGACGCTTATATAGGTTTATGAAGGAGTTGTTAAAGGCTTAAACATTTCCAAACTATCATTGATGGCATAATAAAAGAGAAACCACATGTTGACATTTGGTTACTTACACCCCCACCCCCACCACCTTTAGCTTAATTGCAGATTTTATAGTTCAGTTACTGTATTTCTAAATTTTAATGACTTCTTTTAGTTGATGGAAAATCAAAACCTTTTTAAAGTATGCATTTGTATGTATGAATACTTGTATTCCAGTCATTCTGGGTATATTTGTTTAGAGATTTTTGTTATTGTTAGTTGGGTGGAAGTAATTGTTTTTGACATTCTGTGGATAACTAACACTTGTATTCTCATAACTGAGAGAAAATTTTAATCTTATATGATGTGTATATTTTTAACTGAATACATGGTAGTGTTTAACAGTAATACTAGATGTATCATTGGTATCATTGTAATGGAATACATTTCTCAAAGTTTTATTTTGATTCAGTGACTTGGGTGAAAGGCAAGTTATTAATGCCTAATTCTATTTGAAACATAATACTGTTATGTAATAATAATGTTTCGTGCATCTGTTGTCTTTTTGTGAAATTGTTTATGCTAATGAGCCTACATTGTAATAATTACTGAAAGTTTTTTGAGTAGGGAAATTCAGAATTGAAAACAAGAAATATTAATTTAGTTCACTCATTTGATCCAAAGGAGAACTTAGAGGGAATGGCTTTTAAAGGAAGCTTTTGGAGATGCAAGTGTTGTCAGCTTAAGTATAATTTTTTTAAAAATAAATAATGTTTATTTTTCATAATTTTGTGCATTTTTCCATCTCAGTTGTAATCCCCGTGGGCTTCCCATCACCAGATCACCTGTGTGCCATCACCATAGTCCAGTGCATTTTTTGATCCCATTCCCCTCTCCACCCCATAAAATGTCTCTGGTATATAGCTGTTCATTATTACTGTTATTTTCTTACCTGGTCTGTAATACTCCTGCTATGAGTGAAACCATCCAGTATGTTTCCTTTTCTTTCTGGCTTATTTCACTAAGCATGATCTTTTCCAGCTCCATCCATGTTGCTGCAAAAATCATATGTTTATTTTTTTTGGTTGGTGAGTAATACTGCATTGTGTATATGTACCACATCTTTTTAATCCAGTCATCCATTTTTGGGCATTTGGGTTGTTTCAGTGTCTTTCCAATTGTACATACAGCAGCAGTAAACATGGGGGTGCTGGTATCTTTTTGAATCAGCGTTTTTGTGTAGATAAGCTTAGGTACAATCTTACAAAAACCTGTCTTTTGAATGAAATGCTGATGCTTCTTCAAATTTGTTTCTTCAGGTCATTATTACCACTTTAAATACAAACTTTCTGAGTGTACTGATGTCTGATAGGTTTATTGCAGAACAGATTAATTTAGGTAAACACTATAATAAATGACAAGGTCACAATATCAGAAGCTTTTATACTCACCCTGTAACTCTGATGTGTGTACATTTCACATGTAGTGCTATTTTCCATGTTTCCCTTACATCCCACTGACTCGTAGCCTGATGCCTTCTTGAAACTTGTTGATGCCTTACACACCCATTTAAGACCAGAGGGAGTTTGCTGTTTCTTATTTATTTATTCATTCATTCATTTATACTATATCCTATACTGTACTTATACTACAGTGCTAGGAAGGGAAATGTCAGTCATTTTGCATCTGTAGAAGGTGGGGAAGAGTTACAGTTTATGACTGCTCTTTTTTTTTTTTTTTTCCAGATTTAACCAGGTGTTAAAAAGTGATAACTGTTAACACAGCACATTTGTTGTGTAGCTGCTTGATTACTCATAGCTAATTGATAAGACCTTGGCAGAAGTTAGTAGACCTTAATCAAAATCAACTTAAGGTTTCCCAACTCTACTAACTTTAATGTACCTTTCAAAAAAAAAAAAAAGAAAGAAAAAGAAAATAGGAGTGAGATAGAAATTTGGATAGGGTGTTGGAAAAATATTATAAATAAGCAGTGTCCTGGGCAAACAATTAATGATTTCCATACTTGTAGGAGTTTGGTGGGTGTGATGCATATTCATCAAACAGGCAAACAAAATACCAGAGTAATTCTCAAGTTATATTATTGCTATGAATGGAAAACACATTGTGGGATCAGAAGAGGAGGTTTCTAATATATTTCAGGGCATGGGACGGTGGTTCAGGGGATGCTGTCATGAGAAATTGACATTTATGCTGATGTCTGAGATACTATAAGAAGGTAGGTAGGGGAAGAGAATGGGAAGAGGAGGAAAAACAAATGCTGGCTACTATCATTAAGGCTCCTAAATGTGAATTCAGAGCCTTTACTTTCTTTTGAACATGATCTTTTAGTGCCATATATTAGACTGTTGAACCAGGAAACAGTGTTGTAATTAGAGTTAATTTGCTTTGTGAACTTGCACAAGTTAGTTAATCTGTACGCCTCCTTTTTTAATCTGTAAATTGACTACATTAGAAAAATATGTGTTTAACTTAATTGTGTTAATGACTTAACTCTAGTTAACATATGGGCTGAGTCTTGCTGAGTCATTTTCTCAGACTCTGTGGGCAAGGCTCCATTAAAGCCAACTAACAAACTTACTGACATCTCATACCCCTACAGTACAAGTCAGTGGAAGGAATTGTTTTATGTATGCATTATTTGTTGTTTTATAAGTAAGTTTTTTTTTTTTTTTTTTTTTGCATGCCAGTAATTTTTTCGGTTCAAGCTGATTCCTCAGAGTATGGTGGGAATGACCTAGCTAGGAGATGACAGGTGCATCTCTTTGCATTTTAGTGGCAGTTTGAATTTAAGAATTTATGACTTGCCTTGCACCTCTCTTTTAAAATTTTCAGCTGATAATACATTTCGGTGCTTAATACAACTTGTTTTCACCCTATAAACAGCATTGAAATGTTTGGGGATTTTTGTGTACCAAAAGTTGGCTTTAATAGAGGTGGTCTAAATTTTTACAAGATAACCATAGCTGAAAAGAGTGAACCTACCACTGTATTTGGGTCAGTAAAATCGCATCATTGGCTCTACTTTAAAAGATAATCCCAACGCACCCAGGAGTAATGGTGGATTGTGGTGCTTCTCAGAATGTCCAGATCTGTTTTTCTACAATTTAAACTTTCTGAGGCATATCATATATTAATGCCTGACTTAACAGGATATTTAACTTTTAATTGCTTAGTTATGACAAGATTGTTTCATGCAGCAAACAAAATACATAATGGAAGCTTCCAACACATAATTTCCAACAAATGTTAATGTACCTCTGTGGGTGTCAAAATTTGTATCTCTAAAGACCCCACCTGTGTATCTTTATACTACAAAGTGAAAACTATTTTTACATTAAGTTATCTGCCATTTTTCAGTGTTGATACTTAGTGATGGTGCAAATGCAACATTTTTTGCTGACTCCAGCATGAATCCAGGCAATGGCAATGAGCTGGACTGTTAGTCATTGTATTCTTTATCATAGTTGACTCACAGGGAGAAAAATACAACAAAGGTTTATTTCACTTGAGAAGGTGATGATGCAGAAAGCATTTTTAATTTTATTAAGTTTTGACTTTTCCCCACATCTACACTTTTTTTGTGTGACAGAATGGGAAGTAAATGTAAAATGCTTGCTATCATTCTGAGAGGATGGCTTTCTCAAGGAAAAGCACATATAAAGTTGTTTGAGTTACTCACCTTTTTGGGGGACACCTATTTATTCTTGAGAGAGCCATTGTGGCATACAGTTATTATTCATATGTAAATAGTTGGCACACATTGATAGTATTTGTTGCCAATGGTAAAATGAAAATTAGAATTTTGAAAAACTTTTATCTACCTCCATGAGCTTGACATTTTCCAGTACTTATATTCTGATGTGAGCCATAGTGGTTTTAACTAATACGATTTTTTTCATATTGTGTAATGAGGTGTCAACATTTGAAAAAACTGGATAGTTTATTTTGTGACTGGTATTTCCAATCACTTATAAAAGATCTAAAAGTGTAAAGTAACTGATGGAGTTAATGTACTGGAATATGAAAAATTCATTGACAGTGGTTTCAGATTCCATGTTGCATTAAATATTTATATACTTTATAGAATGCTGTATATAAGAAATACATATTATGTAGATTTTATTTTTTTTTTAAAGATTTATTTACTTGTACAGAGCTGGGGTACAGGCCAGAGATGCGGAGGGTGAGAGGATTCACCAGAGACAGAGCAGGGAGCAGAACAGGCAGATCGACGAAGTACACTGCTGAGGGGAGCAGCGGGCGGGTCAGCGGAGGTCTGCCACGCCATGTGGTCACCTCCCAGGCAGGCGGGGATCGAACTCATGCGGAAGTGGCTTTAGTTTCTCAGTGCAGTGCTTTAACCCGCTGCGCCACCAGGGAGGGCCCAGATTTTATTTTTTTAAGGTCAACAAAGTAACAGTTGCTTTGTAGTGTCAAAAGTGGTTTAGAATTACTTTGACAGGCTTTCAAAATATTCTTTGCTTTATTTTTATTCTTGATATTCTTCATGTTACAATCAGAGAAGCATATTGCAATAGGCTGAAGCAGAAACAACTGAGAAATCAGTTTGTCTACTAAAGTAGACTTAACTTTACAAAACTAAATGTCATTCTCATTAAGGCTTTTTTTTTTTTTTAATGTTGCTTTTCGGGCCCTCCCTGGTGGCACAGCAGGTTAAAGCACAGCACTAAGAAGCTGAAGCCACTTAGTGAAGCAGAGTTCGATCCCCGCCTGCCCTGGAGGTGACCCACATGTCATGGCAGACCTCTCCTGACCCTCCCACTGCCCTCCTCAGCAGTGTACTTCAATCTTCCTGCTCTACTACTCCCCACTCTGTCTCTGGTGAATTCTGTCACCTCTGGCCTGTACCCCAGTTCTGTATGCACCAAAAAAAATAAGTTTTCAAAAAATATTCTTTATGGGTTTATTTTAAAACACATTATACATATTTAAAATTTTTTTTTTACTAGTTTTAGTTTCAAGTATGATAAATATAAACTGGTATATCGTACATAAACAGCAGCTTGTTGGGACCTGGAGTTTGCAGTGAAATAACCAAAATAACTGGTTCATGGGAGATTGAAATTAGGTTGAAATGTGAGTTAAAATTAGATTTGTGCCTTCTACTACCACTCTAGACAAAGGAAAGAGAAAGGTGGTGAAAGTTACAAAATAGAGAGATCTGAATGTTTAATGATTTATTGGATTTTAAAACTTAATTCCAGAGGCTATACACTGGAATTGCTTTATTTCTTCATTCTTCTCTCTGATAACCTTTTGATTAAATTTTGATTTACATTTAAATTATGATATAAATAATAGATGACCTATGTACTAGAGACAAAAAATAACTTTTCTAATACTAATTTAAGAAAAAAATAAGAGACTTAATTCCCAGCCTTGCAGATTTCTTCTCTCCTTCCTGGCCCAAGGCCTCTGCCACACATTGCCCCTCCAGGCCCTTGGTCAGGACAAGCAGCCCCCTAGTCTGAGCCCCACTTTGTATTTATCGGAGCTGGAGGAACCGGAGCAGCTCTGGAGATCATGCCTCCAGTCTGTTCAGTCTCAGCGTCAGCTGGGCCAGAGAGAAAGACCCAGAACCCTGGACAGACCAGGTCCCAGTGAGCAATACGCAGGTTCTGCTCAGTGAGTGCAGGTGACAGCAAGCAAGGGAGAGCTGCTCCGGAGAGCTGCTTACAGAGAAGGGCTGCCGGAAGCTGCCACTCCGGCTCCCACTTCACCAGGAAACACTTCCTCTCTGGGTTTACACTGATGAATAAATAAATATCTGAAATTTGGGGGGGAAGGGATAGGAAGTGACTTCATTTCTAGACCTTTTGTTTCTGTCTTTAATAAAGTAATACTGTAACACTTAAGATAACTGTGAAAACTGCTAGTAACTACTGTTTTATGTAGATTATCTTTGTAGGCCATTATTATTAATATTTGAGACAAAGTTCATAGAGTTTTGTAGAGATTTGGGAGAGTGAAGTTACATTCTCTTAAAAGCTTAGAAAGAAAAGTGACTTAAGTGATAATGCAAAATAACTTACTGCTTTGGGGCTCTAAACATTCAGTAAAGTGAAATTGGGAGCATTGGTGGTGTTACTGAATTTTGAGGACTGTCTGCCCCTTCCTTTAAGACTTCCATCTTTTCCTTCATCCAGTTAACATCTGTAAAGGAGGTAGAACTAATTCCTTATATAGGCATTCTATAAATTTTAGATTTTAATCTAAAAAAGAACATGGTAGCATTCATATTAAAACATGTATTTTGTTGTCAAACTGATAAAGTTACAATGCCAGTCCAGCTGTGTGCCCTTGGGTAGATTACTTAATTCCTTGTGCCTTAGTTTTTCTCATCCAGAAAAGCCTGAGAGCCACTCTGAAGATTAAATGAAGTAATGTTTGCAAAATACTTAAAACGTGTCTGGCACATATATAAATATTATACAAGTGTTAAAACAGTAAGAACAACCTCTGAGAGGGTTAAGAAATTGGGGGAAAGGCATAGGTTCTTTTCCTGTATTTGTTGGGAGTAGAGACAGATAACATTGGAGGTTTTCAAGAGACAGAACTGATTCTAAGTTTTATATAGCTAGGTGAGCAATATGATGGTATAGCCTTTCAGGAGAGTAGAAGATACTGAAGTTCCCTAAATTGTTTAGTCTGAAAACAATTTTAGTAGTGAAAACAGTCTTCATGTCCTTTATTAAGTCTTCTGTTGCCCGATGCCATGTGAAGCTCTCTCCTATTCACTCCTACTGTAGTGAAGTTTTGTGTTTTCACTGATGATGTCCTCAGTGGATCAATACTGATTTAACTTGTCTAAGCAGGTGCTTTCTCTCTCTGATAAATAAGTTTAAGTTACTTTTGTTTGGAAGAGGTTGCTTGGAAAACATAAAACACCTCAGCTCACCTGAGCTCAAAATTCTAAAGAGAAGGACCTACAGTGTAGGGCAAGTCAAGTAAATCAGCAGGAAAACAACATTAATTGTTTTATCTAATACAGAATAAGTACCATTGCAAAGTATCATAACATTTTATGAAGAGTGAGCATTATACTTTTAAAAAAGATTTATTTAGTTATGCATGCAAGAGTTGGGGTGCAGGCCAGAGGTCAGGGAGTGAGAAGATTCAACAAAGACAGAGTGGAGAGCAGAACAGGTGGACTGACTGAAACACACTGCTGAGGAAAGCAGCAGGCTGGTCAGGAAAGGTCTGCTGTGCCATGCGGATCATTGAACTCTGGCCGGGGATTGAACTCTTATCGCAGCAGTTCCCTGCTGCAGTGGCTGCGTATAGCTTTTTTTTTTCCCCTCCAACTTTATTTCCCTTTTTAAAGACTAGAACAGTTTAAGATCTCTCAGTGGTCTGAAGGCTTCTGGTGCCCTCTGTGTCTGCTTGTTCTTAATTACTGTGCACGATACTGCCTTTCTTAATTCCTAAAGTGCATTCACTGTCAGCTCTGTACTTGAATTTCCTTATTGATGTGTAGTTTATGTTCTAGCAGATCATTAAAATATATTTGAAGTAGCTTTGGGTAGGGATCAAGAGTTATTTAGGGCAGGATTATTCTTGCTGTAATGCCATATCAGAGTATAAGAAGATCTTAACATGTGTTGGAAGGTGCCTCTAAAGGCTTAGGTGTCAGAAATGACAGTTAAAATAGCAAAATTGTGCCTCATCACATAACTCATTTGCTCAGTTCTTTGACAAGGAAAAGTCTTGCCTTTTCCTAGCAAGTGCTAGAGGAGCACATAAAGGGAAATCAGGGATAAGGGGAATGGAGCAGATTCATTAGGGACTTGATCAAGTTAACTGTGCATGTCAGATTTAAATCTACCTTTGGAAATACATGACTCCATGAAATAAATCTTACGGCTTCTCTGAAACAAACCAAGACTCATTACTTCTACTGTATTCATTTTGAGTTAAAAATAATGAAGATACAACATCATATGATATATTCTGCTTTTTCAAAGCTTTAATTTTCTGTTGTTTTGCTTCTGCTTTTATATTATTGTATATTAATTGGTATTATGGAAATTATCAGATTACTCACTGTTTTCCATAATACGTCTTAGAATTTTTAATAACCATATTATGAATTAGGGGAATCGCTCTGAAATTAGAACATATAATACATAAGGTGTTTTTCATCCTTATTCTTATAGCAGCTCTTGGGCTTTATTATGTTTTACTGTGTAATGTCAGCTTCTTTTGCTTATTTGAATAATTTTTTTGGTTATTGTAATTTTTTTAAAGGATTTATTTATACATACAGAACTGGGCTACAGGCCAGAGATATGGGGGTGAGGATTCAGCAGAGAAACTCTGGGGAGCAGAACACGCAGATATGCTGGAAGGAGATGAGCATTGGGCAGGTCAGGTGAGATCTGTCATGCCATGTGGGTCATCCCCACCACCACTCAACTTCATAGTGCTGTGCTCCAATCTGTTGCACCACCAGGGAAGGCCCATTAATTGTAATTTTAATGTAAAATAATTCACAGGTACTTAATAGAATACATTGCTTTTTAGAAGTTTATAGATAAGGAAGAATAGAGCACTACATTATAGGAAAGGTATTTCTCGACACTAGCAGTGAAACACCCACAAATGAAACTAAGACAGTTTCATTTACAATAGCACCAAAGAGTCAGTATTTAGGAATTCATATAACAAAAGAAAGACTAATGCTGACAACATTGCTTTAAAGAGATTTAAGAAGTCCTAAGCAGGGCCTTCCTGGTGGCCTAGGGGTTAGGTGTCATTGCTACCACCCACCAGAGGTCCCCACCACAAAGGCTTGAGTTTGATTCCCACCAGGGAGCTAACTCAGAGGTGCAGCAGACCTCTTCCATTTTGATCGCTGCTCCCCTTAAGTGTATTTCAGTAGATCTGCCTGTTCTGCTCCCCGCTTTGTCTCTGGTGAATACTCTCACCACCCTCCAACCCTCCACACCTCTGGCCTGCATCCCAGTTCTTATATCAAAAAATAAACACATGGAAAATAATTTAAAGTTTCAAGTCTCAGCAGTATTGGACTTAAAAAGGTTAGAGCTAAGCTATCAGGAGTGGTGTGCTGTTACTATGAAGATGTACACTTGAGTGGAATAGAATTGAGAATTCAGAAATAAAACCTTTTATATTGGTCACTTGATTTTTCATAATTATCAAATATCAAGTACCCTAAGATGCTGTTCTTACCTATTTACTTCTATATGCCCTTTCAGTTTCCCTCCATTCTTCAATCACTATGTATTTATTGTAAGCAGGACTAAGACAATTTCCAGTGTGGTATTTATTTACATATATCAACCTGACAGCTAGCTGTCTTATGCTCTAAGGTATTAGTAACCTAGGAGATTGCCAGTTTTTAACATTAGAAAATAATGAATAGATATGTATATGAAGTATGTAATTAGAATCAGTATTGTCATATAGATCTGATATAGTAAAAGAAAATAAATTTAATTTTTTTAAGATTTATTTATTCATACAGAACCGGGGTACAGGCCAGAGATGTGGAGGGTGAGAGGCTTCACCAGAGACAGAGTGGGGAGCAGAACAGGCCGATCGACGAAGTACACTGCTGAGGGGAGCAGTGGGCGGGTCAGGAGAGGTCTGCCACGCCATGTGGTCACTTCCGGGGCAGGCGGGAATCGAACTCATGAGGAAGCGGCTTTAGATTCCCAGTGCTGTGCTTTAACCCGCTGCGCCACCAGGGAGGGCCGAAAATAATTTTTAATAATTATATGATGAAAGAGAACTGACTAGGAAATTGGATACAAAATCTAGATTACTTCAACTTAATTTTTTCAGTCTAGTATTAAAACTGCCAGTATGCCATCATGAAGACATGTGAGAAATACTGTCTGCCACATGTGGAAGAAGGACAATAGGTGTTTTATGTTTGAACTTTTTGTATCATAATTTTAAAGTGTATCCTTTGATCAGAAAGGGAGAAAGGCTTTTTTGGCTTAAATATTTTAGCTTTAGCCTTAGACAGGTTTCAGTACATAAAATTGGCTCCCAAAACCTTGAAAGAATGATAAAGTAGTACACCAATATTATAAGTCATAACTGGGTGGAATAGAAGTGATAGGGACAGGGACAGACTGAACTTGGGAAGATTGGGCTTTGTCCGACTGATTGGTATACTCTTGTGAGTAGGGCTAAACATACATAACCCAATGAGTGGGGGTAAACACATACACTCGCACACACACGGACTGAGTATGTAAGTAAGTATATTTTAGATAACACGAGCAGTTATCTTACTGCTAAGGAAAGAGGCTTCAAGTAAGGAAAGGGAAAAGGCTATAATGCACTCCAGTAGAGTGGAATCAGTGATGTCGTTGTTAACTCATTGTGTTATGTGTTATACATACAGATAAGTCATGGAGATGTGGGTGCATGTATGTGCATGGGTTAGTATGCAAAAACATATTCCCTAACTCTGCCTCTGAGAAGGCCTATATGTCCTTATACTCTAGTAGCATGCAAAAGACTTAAACCAGTGCAGTTTTACAAATTCTCAATATTAACTGAGCTGTTATAGGAAAGGATCTTTAGAGGTACCTTTCTCACATTTCACATTTTAACATCTGTATTCAGATAAACTAATATGTTGAAAAGAAACCTTTTCAGAATTTGTAATGCTGGTAACAGATTTCTTAAAATTGTAGTCTAAACTGTATTCGTGCTTCCTTATTCTGGTATGGTGGAAACACTTGATTTTCACTTTGTTAAATCCACAAATACTGGCCACTTTGTCTATGAGCTGTTAAACTCAATTGTCTGTAGTTTATTAAGTTTTTGCCTGCACTAATTACTATGCACTGATGGTCTTCAGAAGCCAAGCTGTGGAAAACTTGGTATTTGTCGTGGCTAGTAGTTGTAATTACTCCTTTTGCCACTGGATGGTGCTTCTATAACATTAAGGCTGATTTTTGGTCAGTATTTCTCAATTCCTGAGCCAGCTGAACATCATTGATAAATGAACTGTGATAAATTGAACCCACTTGAACTGGCTTCTAGGATCATAATAGTGGGGATTTCCTGAAGTGTGTTTTTACATAAGCAAAAAAAAAAAGAAAAAAAGAATCACTGATTAGATCAAAGGCTATGTGTGATTGCTGTAGTTTGTGGTAATTTAGCAAATGTTAGAATTTCTGGAGAATCTGATTATTCTTTTTGGCAGAATCTTAAAGGGTGATAGGTTTTCTTGGCAGCTGAGCTATAGATTTTATTTATTCTTAGCCATAAACTTTTATCAACAGCTTTCCTGCTTTAAATCATTTCTCCCCCCCTATACTTAGGTGTGTGTATGTTCATCAGTTCAGAACGTATGTGCGAGAGTGACAGATGTAATTACCTGAGAAAAATGCACCACTGAGGAATACTGGAGGGAATGAGACTTCAGGGGAGGTGTGGGGTCATGGTGGAAATGTGATGATCAAGGTGAAGTGTTTAAGTACTGGAGAGGAACACATTTGTAAATAAAGCTCTCCTCTTTTAACCTAATTAACCTATTTTGTGGATTTGATTCCTGGCCAGGGAGCTAATCCATATATGGCGCAGCAGACCTCTCCTGTCTCGACCACTGCTATTTTTTTTTTTTTAAATAGTTACTTAGTGGAAGAACTGGGGTATAGGCCAGAGGTGCGAGGGGTGAGAAGATTCACCAGAGATGGAGTGGGGAGCAGGACAGGTGAATTTTTTGAAACACGCGGCTAAGGGGAGCAGTGGTCGAGACAGGAGAGGTCTGCTGCGCCATATATGGATTAGCTCCCTGGCCAGGAATCAAATCCAGGCCATCATGGTGATAGCACTGAGACTTAACCCCCAAGCCTCCAGAGAAGCTCCCAACCTGATTTGTACTTCTATTCATGTTATAGATACAGAATTTCAGAAGTCAAGTTCATGGCTTGTGACACTAGCAGGAACAGTAACAAATTCTTGCCCCCATACTTACCTGTGTGTTACCTTTCCCAAACACTTTTGACCTTTTTATTATTCAACGCCATGTTATATGCTTTTAACTTAAACACACAAACAAAAAAAAACCCTAATTTTAGAAATTCTTATTGTTATGGAAGATGAGAATTAAATATTCCAGTCTGGTGCATTTCCCATCATCCTCTCAAATAGTTGTAATACATTTTTATTAAATGTAAACCAAGTAGTGTACTCTGAACTTTCACAAGTTTTTGTTTTTACTGCAGTTTACAGTTTCTTCATTGGTATATTTGTATATATTTCAAGGCACTGCCCCTCCTTTTTCTCAAACTGCAACATAATTACCAAATCCTCTGGACTCTGCTTTTCCTGCTCTATTGATAGCTTCTTCCCCTCCCTCTCTTAGAAGGCTCTCTTGGAGCTTCTCATTATATTCTGTCATCTTCCTTTTCTGAATTGATTTTTCTCTCATCCAGTTTGAGTTGCCCTTTGCATTACTCTCTTTGCTGGATTTATTCCTATTCTTGGTAATCTCTGTTTCATAGCTGTCTTAGAAAGAGTGTAAGAGAAAGAAGCAGTGGCCAGGATGAGGCCACTGGGGCCCTGGGGCTTTTCTGACCATTCTGAAGAAAATGAAGTGAAAGAGCAGGAGCCACCACCACTCATGATTGGCCTGTACAGTGCTGGTAAAAACAACCATCGGCACCACCTCCTCAACATTGAATGATTATCAAAACCCTGGAACATTGAGGATTCAAGCGGAGCATCTAGGATTTGTAGATGTCCCTGTACTTCCACAGCAGAATTACTTCATGGGCAACACATACAGGACTGTCAACAGGACAGCCCTAAGCCCTGATGGAGGAACCTCTGGCTGGAGTGATCCACCTCATCTTTGCCAGCAAGCTGGACCTGTCCAGAGCACTGACCTTCAGTTGCTGTCTAAGAGGTCCCAGAGTTGCACTTCACCCATGGCCACCACTAAGTACATGCAGGACCGCAGTACCTTCCCTGAGGACAATCTGCCACCCAGCATCCACTGGCTCCAGTGTGACATTTCCAGCTATATCTTCAGGACTGACTAAGATACTTTAGATGCACCTACCTCGAAGTGCAGGCCTCTCACAATTCCCAGGTCTTCCCCAAGCATCGTCCATGGAGATTCTAGTCTTTCACCAGGCTGACCAAATGCTTCCCTCCCTCCTCTAACCTGCTGCTGTTGGCCAGCCATCTCCCATGACAGGAGGCTGCTGCCCTGGCTACTGACCCGCCTGCAGCTGCCATACCACGAGGAGAGGGGTGGAAGGGGATTGCCTCTGCTACTACTAATGCCAAGGACTTTGTCTTATGCTAGCTGTGAAAATAAACTGCTCCTTGCCCACCCCACCCACCAATAAAAAAAATTAAGGAAAACAAAAGTTGTTGGGGACTAAATATTTAGGTCTTTCATCTTTGGAATTGCCTTTATTTTACTCATTTGATTTTGACTGGATACAGGTTGAAAATGATTTTTCTAAAAATTCTGTCTTGTGGTATAATTAGGTTTAGTTTATTGATTTACGACACTGTATCTGTTTTGGGGACATAGGTTCACACAGATGAAAGTGATTGTATCAGATCCACTGCCAGTAGTCCACAGAGCCCATCCTCCCCATCTTGTAAACTCAGTTTTGCCGTTAGATTTCTGGGGTTTGGTTTTTGCCTGCTGCTTTCCTATGTCTTTTTAAAATTAATCAATGTATATTTCACATCAGTGTTCATTTTTGTACAATATTTGCTTTCTCCTCTCAGATGTAGTCCTCATAAAATTCCCACTACCAATTTCAGCCTTGCTTCATGAAGGGCACAGCCCCTTGCGCCCTTCCCTCTCCTCTTCTGAGCTCCCTCCCCTGCAGAATGTCTCTGATTTATAATTGCCTATTAATTTTCCTTTGTCTTTTATATTCCACACTAGTGAAATCATCTGGTTGAAAACACTTTTAAAACTCTTGAATTTTGAATTTTAATGTTGCTAGTGAGAAGTCTAGTTAAGAGTTGTTATTCTTGATTGTTTAACTGGGCCTCGTTTGTTTTTGTGCAATCTTTTATATTATCTCTATTACCATGTCCTGAAATTTCATGATGGTACTGCTTGGCATAGATTTAATTTTGTTCTTTTTCTAGAGACTTGACTGGTCTTTCAGTCTAAAACTGATTCCTTTGGGTTTTTGGTTTTTTTTTTTA
Organism: Condylura cristata; assembly: GCF_000260355.1. NCBI lineage: Eukaryota > Metazoa > Chordata > Mammalia > Eulipotyphla > Talpidae > Condylura > Condylura cristata. Next base: position 27,643,305 of record NW_004567121.1, on the reverse strand, counting down.
AATTTCTCTGCATATACTTTTTTTTTCTTCTGCATATTATTATTTCTTGAACTTCTGTTAGAATTCAGACTTACCTGGTTTGATCTTCTGATTTACTATTCTTTGTATATTCTCTTGCTTAGTTGTATTTTCTGGGACACCTCTATTTTCTTATACAGCCTTTTAAAATAAATTTTTTTTTCTTTAGATTTTAAAACATCTGGCCCAGGAGTTTTCTGGTTCTCATTGCTCTTCTCTTCCTACAAAAGAGAAAAAGAATTCTTCTGCTTTGCCAGTATTTCTTCCAGATTCTCTTTCTTGTTTTTGTTTATCTGTTTTGATATCTTTTTGAAATTTTAGTCCTTCATGTTTTGGCCTGAAAAGCTAATTAGAAATTAAGTGGATAAATTTAGAGCTTGTCAAGTGATGAGTTTTACCTTATAAATGAAGTTTCTGTGTCTTGTTTCAGACTCTTACTTTCTCTAGAAAATGTATGTTCAACAATATTTTCTGAATATCTGCCTATATTTTAGGCATTGCTCTAGATGCTAGGAATTTAACAGATAACAAATTTTTATCTTTATGGAAGTTAGATTTTGGCAAAGAGAGACAGACAATAAACAACAGGAGAAATAGTTTATTTGAGGAATGTTAAAGCTGAAAAGTAAGGAAGAGGGGTAAGGAACATTAATGCAACAATACACCATGGGTAGGAAACAGGTGAAATGTTCTAAGCAATCTGGATTTACTTCCAAAAAAAAAATAAAAAAGTTGAAAATGGGTGCCTCCCTGGTAGTGCAAGGTGTTAAATCTCAGCATTATGAAGCTGATCCCCAGCTAGGGAGCTGACCCACATGGCACAGCAGACCCCTCCTATCTTCCCCTCTTCTCCCCTCAGCAGTCTGTCTCTGGTGAGTCCTCTCATTCCCCATGCACTTCTGGCCTACACCCCAATTTGTACCTGTATACATAAATAAATCTTAAACAAAAAACAAAAAACAAAACAAAACAAAAAAACCTGTGTCCCTCCGTGGTGGCGCAGTAGATTAAAGCACAATACTATGAAACTATTGCAGCCACTGCAGCATAAGTTCAATCCCCAGGCACGTAGGTGGCCCTCATGGTGTGGCCACCTGCTGACCCACCTGCTGTTACCCTCAGCAGTGTATTTCAGAGATCTTTTCTGCTCTCCACTGTCTCTGGTGAATCCCGCTGCACTTCTGGCCTAAACCTCAGCTCTTGTATGCATAAATAAATAATCTTTAAAAAAAAACAAAAACCTGAAAGTGGATCCAGCAATCTTGGACATCTATCCCAAAACATGAAACTATCAGGGGAAGAATAAAACAGCTCTATAGTATTTATTGTAGCATTGTTTACAATAGCTAGGACATGGAAGTAGTCAAGGTAATCTATCAGCAGAGGGTGTGGTATTTCCCCACAGTGGAACATATTTCAGCTATAAGGAAAAATGAAATAAAACAATTTTCAGCAAGATGGAGGAGTTTGAGGGAATTATGTGTAGTTAGAATGACATACAAATGCCAGACGCTTACTTACATAGCAGACTAATAAAATACGAAAGCTCCAGTGAACATTAATAATAATAAACACAGAGGTTAAGAGGGAAGATGGGGAGGGAAACAAGGAAGGGAATATAATGGGGGGGGGGTGGATTTAAACAATAGAAAAAAGATAATGAGCTGAAAATGATACTGAGCGATTTAGAACAATGTCAGTGTACACGTTTTTCTGAATTTTTATTTGTGTAGGAAAAACCTTGCAATCTTATGCAAGTAGATTTTTCTCCTTGTTGGTTTTTCAGGTACAGAAAACTGCAGTAAAACAAAGTCAAAAGGAAAACAAGAATACTATATATTTAAATGTTTATTTCCTAAATGTGAAAATCTATTTCTTCTCATCTGCTCAAGTATAAAATTGGACTGACTTTCTCTGAATTGCATGTTTTGTGAGTAGTCAGAGCCAGACTTACAGATATTAAAAATATGTTTTGCTACAATTGATTTTAATAGCCAAGTTCAGAACCAGAGTTAAATTTGTCTTTTTTTTTTCTGTGTTGTAGGAATAGACTTTAAGATCAAAACAGTTGAATTACAAGGAAAGAAGATCAAACTACAGATATGGTAAGTGATGTTAATTTACTCACTGTGTGCAATGCCCAGTTCCTGAAGGTTTGACAGTTAAATCCTTCCTTGTCACCTGTAAATTTTGTGAGATTCCCCTTCTAAAGATTTTGGTCTGTAAATTCATACATTCTAGAATATAGGTTTGAGAGTAGCATTCTTCATGTCTGTACTGTCTTTTGTAAGTGTGGGTTATCAGTTTATTTTTCTGCTCTTTCTCATTGCTATCATTTACTTTTTCTTTACCTGTAAAAAAGTCAGCAAATGAAATGCAGAACCATAGGTAAAGAGTTATGAGGACAAAGTAGGAGTGAACAGTGAGCCCTAAATAAGATAATTTCCAATGGTGATAGGTATTACTTATATAAAGTAAGCTAATAATTAAAAGAAGTAGGATGTTTTTAGCCACTGTTTATTCCTTACATATGATTAACATTAACCTTTATAATATCTTTAAAATTAATACATATTTAGATATTTTCAAGCATTTCCTACATGAATATCTTTGAACAGTCCATTTAATTATCGAGAACTATGTTAGCTGGGAAATAACTTAGCGAGTGAACTATGCCTCATTCTCAGTTTTATTGTAGTTAAAGCTGATCTCAAAGGAAGGCATGTTAATCATTTATTTTGAATTTTAACCATGATCCCTCCCTGTTTTAGCCCTATGCCTTATTCACATGGTGGTCGGTGGTCTGTGTCTTTCCTAAACTCCGTGGTACTATTTTCAGCTCTAACTTATGTCCACAATAATTTTCTAACATTTTGACAATGAGATAACATTTTACATTGTTACTGTGACTCCGTATTCAGGTACAGTGACTGTTGAATGGCACAAGTTTTAATTGTGTGGATCCACTTCCACATGGGTTTTCTTACAAATAGAATATAAACTTAAGATATCATTTAGTAATGCATAGTACTGTAAATTTTTTTAACATTTCATTTTTCCTACATTTGCATGATTTTATGAATATAGTATACATGATACATATAACATACAAAATGTGTGTTGGTCGACTGTAGTGGTGAAGACTGGGTTTTGGAAGATGCACAAGTTATACACAGGTTTTCAACTACACAAGGCTAGGTGCTCCTAGCCCCTGTGTTTTCCAGGGTCAGCTGTACCATGTGTATGTGAGTGTGTATATAAATGAATAGAAGTGCACCAGATTGTTTGGAATCCAAAACTGGGATCTAAAACCTTCTTTTTCCCTTCCTGTCATGATCTGTCTTCCACAAACTTTCCCTTCTTTTGTATCTTGGACTGTGGCTTTATATATTCCCTGTCCCCACATCCCTCATCATTTTAGGCTGTATGCTTTTAGAAGTAAACAGTAATAACACTTGTTTTCTAACAAGATCATCTTCAGAAACATGCTATTTTGAAACAAGAATGTTCTCTAGTGTGACCTTGAAGATAAATGTAGAAAAGGTTTCTTCTGTATCTGTTTAAAACTCAAGTACAGCACAGAAATGATGACATTTCTAATTTAGAGTTGTGTAAATTTTAGATTTTTTTTAGTAGAACCTCTCAGATTTATAAGATACTTCAGAAGGAAAATTTGAGTTAGTCCAAGCTTCATATATACAAGTACTTTTAATTTGAAATATCCACTTTTCTGTAAAGATTAGGAGTAGATGCTTAGCTAAAATTTGTGGTCATCCTTTTTATTTATTTAAAGATTTATTTATGCACACAAGAGCTGGGGTATAGGCCAGAGGTACAGGCAGATTGACTGAAATACACTGCTGAGGGGAGCAGTGAGCACAATAGGAGAGATCTGCACCATGTGGGTCACCCCCTGACTGGGGAGCAAACTCATCTGCATTGGCTGTGGACAGCTTCATGGTGCTGTGCTTTTAACCCCTTGTACCACCAGGGAGAGCCCTGTGATTATTACCTTGTAAGAGATTAGTATTATGCCAGCTATCTCCAGTTACCCTCCCACTTCAGGCCACCTGTACCTTTTGGGATCATTACAGTAGGCTTACAGTAGTACTTTTTCCACACAACAGCCAAAGGAACTTTTTTCAAATATAGTCTGGTCTTGGTGTAACCATGCAAGACTTAGGGAGCCAAAATGTCAGAATTAGTGGGTGCTCGCCCATGTGCCTGCAACTATAGTTGCAGAACACCACTCAGACTCAGGGTTCAACAATAGCCTTTATTTACAAAGGGGGTAGAGAGAGAGAAGTTGGGGCAGAGGAAAGTGTTAGATTTAGGACCAGAAGCATAAGCAATGTTTTAAAAGTTGAAGGTCTTGCAAAGTGGCACAACAGCAATTAGCAACAGCATTCCGAAGGCTGGGCCAGCAGCACCAAAGGTAATAGCACCAGGGGTTGGAGCTGGGCGTGTTGGAGGCAGGGACCTGTGTTATAGCTATATAGCTATGCTAGTCATAAAGCCAACAACAGCCAGATCCTAGCATAGGGCTAGTGGTATCATTCAGCAGGATGTTGGAGCCAGCAGTCAGGACTCTGAAGGTGTGGTGCAGAGGACAGGGTTCAGTGTCACAGTTCAACAAAGGTCTTCCTGATGAATCTGACTGCCTCTCCACTTCCTATTCAACTTGCTGATTCTCTCTCAGGCTAGTTAGAACCTGACATGTATTTCTGGGGTGCCTGCCTTTTGAAACTGATTGGGCCTTTCAGGCGATGGGCACCTGTGACAACTCCAGTTAGATTGGTCCATTGACAGCCCCAGATTTGTATAACTAAACACTGGAAAGGGGGAGTTGTACCAGTGAGCTTCATAATGGAACACTAGGAATCAAGGGGGGGTGTAGGAACTCCAATCCCAGATGTTTGATTGGTGCTGGTTAAGCACCAATCAGATGAATCCATTCTCAAGCCCATCTTCAATATCCGGGAGCCTGATATAAAAGGGAATAGCCTGACCTCTGCCCAGACTGCACTTGCATTGAGGTCCTGGGTTGGAGCCAGCCTCAGAGAGCCTAGAAGCAAATTGCACTTTATGCCCTTTAGCAAGGTTAGGTTTAATAATTTAGGGGGCCCTGCTTCATGGGCCTGGGTTCAATTGTTGGTTGTTGTTTTTCAGTCCCTGTTTTGGTAACCCTTTTGACTTACCATCACATTTAAAATAGAAATTCAGATCCCTTATCACATTTACATTGGACCCTTTCACACCTTTTTGATCTTCTGCATATAATATTCACTCCCAACTGATTTCATTTCAGTTGTATGAACATGCAAATTCTTCTCCAATTTAGGACCTTTGTCCATGTCCCTGTAGACCACTCCCAGCTTTTTCTACTCCCACCCCGAAGCCCCATAGCTAGACTGGACACTTTAAAATCCCATCCATTCCAAAAACGTTCCCTTTCAACAGAAATAAAATTTAAAAACTCCAGGCTTGTCTGCTGCCCTCTGACTCAGTTCATCTTTCACCAGCTTGGTTTCACCACAGTGACCATGTTTTTCTTCTTTAAGTGTGCCAAGCTTGTTTCCATCTCAGGGCCTTTCTATGTCAACCATTTCTCTTGCTTGGAATGCTTTCATCCATCTCAATTCAGTTTTATCCTCTTAGAGAGACCTTTTATGATGACTAGTTAAAAATAGCCCAGTCTATTCAAAAGATGTGGTACATATACACAATGGAATATTATTCAGCAACCAAAAAAAAGAAACACATGTCTTTTGCAGCAACCTGGATGGAACTGGAAAAGATCATGCTTAGTGAAATAAGCCAGAAAGAAAAGGAAAATTACTGGATGGTTTCTCTCACAGCAGGAATATAATGGAACAGGCGAGAAAATAATGATAATGATGAACAGATGTACACCAGAGACATTTTGTGGGGGTGGAGTGGGGAATGGGATCAGAAACAGTGGGGGGAGGAAAATGCACTGGACTATGGTGAAGGTGCATGCGTGGGTGATTTGGTGATGGGAAGCCCAAGGGGATTGCAACTGAGATGGAAAAATGCACACAAATATGTAAAAATGAACTATTATAAAATTAAAAAAAAATAAAATAGCTCAGTCCTTCTAGACTTTTATACCACATTCATTTCTGGTTTATCATGGTCTCACAGTATTTTTAAATATCTAAACCATATTTTGAAAATATATACATTATTATCCTCTCACTTGCATGTAAACTTTTTTGAGTGTTGGGATATCCCATCTGTTTGACTTAGGGTTATATAACCTCCACTTAGAACAGAGACTGGGAAATAAAGACACTTAGTATTTGTTGACTTTGGCTGATCCCTGTTCTACTTCTTTCACTCTCAGTAAGCATCACTTCTGTAGAGAGGATTTCATTCATTCTTGTAGATTACTTCCTTCCCTCACCTCATTCTATCATTCCAGCATATTTACCTGGTTAGCATTTATCACACTTTGGAGTTACATATTCATTTATTTGATTGTCCCCACTGAAATGTGTTATGTGAGGGCAGGTAGCAGACCTTATACTTTTTACTTATTTATTTTTGGATGAATATAAGCATGATTGAAACTCATGGTGTAGAAAAATTGTGTACCTGTAAGTCATGTCTTTTTGAAAGTTTTTGTGGTATGTTCTTAATGTGAAGAATTTGATGTCCTAATTTATAAAGTAAGGAATAACTTCATGATGTTGCCAAAAGTATAGAGTTATGAAATTTGGGGACTCTGCCTTGTGGAGCAGATTGATGTTGTCTCTCGCCTGTTCCAGTGCAGTCAGTGTCCAGACTAAAAATAGCTGTCGTAACAGCAGCCAGAGTACACAGTTCCCTGACCCTGTATGTGTTATCAACAATTAAGGAAAGGAGCTATTTTTGTTCCTAGGAATATATCAATCCTTTCTGTCAGTTAGAGAAAGTAGGATTTCACAACATTCTCCTGACTGTGTATCTATTATTTTATGTAAGAAAAATTCTCTTGCCATTGGTTTATAATTTCAGAAATTTGATCATACTTAGTAGACTGAGAAGACAAAAACTGTAATAGGAGAAGGAGACCAAGTAAGTGGTTTTGAAAACAGGCTTAAAATCCTGTACTTGAGGGCCCTCCCTGGTGGCGCAGCGGGTTAAAGCACTGCACTAAGAAGTTTAAGCCACTACCACATGAGTTTGATCCCCGCCTGCCCCAGAGGTGATCCACATGGAGGTGATCCACATGGTGTGGCAGACCTCTCCTGACCCGCCTGCTGCTCCCCTCAGCAGTGTACTTTGTTGATCTGCCTGTTCTGCTCCCCACTCTGTCCCTGGTGAATACTCTCACCCTCAAGCATCTCTGGCCTGTACCCCAGTTCTGTACGAATAAATAAATCTTTAAAAAAAATCGTGTACTTGAATTATATAAAGATTTTGCAGAATATAGACTGTGTTTAATTGCTGTTCAGATATTTAACACTGACTTTTACTTATTTGAGTCAGCCTGTTGTCTTGGATATATGTATGTGCAAGCTTAAATGAATAAGCTAAACTTTGGCTATATATACGCATTTTTAAATTGTGGCTATTTTTAGTTTTGGGCAGAGTGTCACCAGTTAACCTAGAGGTGAGGGAAGGACTCTGTTCTGGTTTGAATTACCTTAACAGTTTATAGGGGCTGGAATAATAGAGGTCCATACAGGATCTAAGAAAGGGATACAGTTGAGATCAAGGACTCAGATCATCTTGTGGAGGAGCTCTAGTGGCGCAGCCCTTTAGTATGTGGTACTTACAAAGATAGTCCTGCGGGGTAGATGCAGTCATGTTTAAACATGCAAATGAAAATGCAATGTAGAAAGCTTTAGAAAAAAAAAAGTATACCATGGATCAAAACAAAAGCGTACTCTGAACATATATGGCAGTTATGGTGGTTACCTTTCTTTTATACTGGTTATTTGTCTGGGGTTCCCATACCCAATTCCAATGGCTTCCGCACACCAAAAGCCATTCTTAAGACGCACTAACAGTGTCTGAGAATTCAGCGTAATTCTGACACTACCCAGAAATAGTGTCCAATTTCACGATTTGAGAGCTCAGTCTCTCAGTGATTATCCTCCTCCACTTCAGAAGCTGTTACCTCTGCTTTTGATGAACTGCGTGTAGGTTGGTTAGAGTGGCCCACAGAACTCAGGAAAGCAGTTTACTCACTGGATAAGCAACTTATTACAAACAAGTAATTAGAAACAGTGAGATGGAAGAAAAACGTAGTTCAAGGTATGGGGAACAGGTGCAGAGCTTTCATGCCATTTCCATGCCTTTCCCCCCACATCTCCATCTTTATCTGGAAGCTGTTGAGGATCCCTGTTTAGCTTTTAGGGAGGCTTCATCACCTAGTCACTTGATTAAGTCTCTGGTCATTGGCACTTGAGCTCAATCTCCAGGTACTCTCCCTTTCCTAGAGTTCAGAGGTTGGAATGGCACTTCCAACCCTCTAGTCATGTGCTTGGTTCTCCAGAAGGAACTTTTGTTCTAGAATAGTGTGTGGCATATAGTATTTCCTTAGTACAAATGTATAGAATGAATAAATGGGATCTTTTTTTGTCTAGTTTCTTTTACTTAACAAAGGTAATCAAGTTTTACCTACACTGTAGCATGTCTTAGTACTGTTCCTTTTTGTAGCTGAATAGTATTCCATTTACACACATGCTGTTTTATTTATCCATTGTGTTAATGGGCATTTTGGTTGTTTCTTTTTAACTATGAATGAAATTTTAATGACAATTCATATATACATGCTTGTGTGGAGAAATGTTTTCACTTCTCTTAGTTACATAAAAGTGGAAATAATTGCTGTATCATACACTTACATATGTTTGACCTTTTTGGTTTTTTTACTATAGCCATTATAATGTATATTAATTAGTGTATCACTTAGTTTTGATACCCAATTTCCTAATAACAGTGATACTGAGTATCTGCTCCTGTGTTATTGGCCATTTGGGTATCTTTTTGACAAATACACAAAGGTTTTTTGCCTGTATAAACATTGTGTCATTTATCTTTTATTCTTAAGTTATAAAAGTTCTTTATATATTCTACATATACAAGTCCTTACGTGCATGTTTTGCAAAGATTCTATTCTGTGGGTTATCTTTTCATTTTCTTGATAGTGTCCATGAAAGCATCCGTGTTTCAAATTTTTCATATATTCATCTAGACCTTTTCTTTAATTGTGCTTTTGGTGATTTAAGAAGCTGGTGCCAGATCTGAAATCATTCAAAGATGTGCTGTTTTTTTCCTAAGAGCTTTCAATTTATAGCCCTTACATTTATAGCCCATTACAATGGGTCTTAGACCCAATTTGAATTAATTTTCTTTATATGGTATGAGGTAGGTGTTCAGTTTCATTCTTTTGCATGGGGTTATTCACTTGTGATGGCATCATTTGTCAGAAGGCATAGTCCCCCATTGAAGCTACTGGAAGTTTAAAACAGGAAAAAGATACTGAAAGAAGCTCACTTTGACTACTCTATAGAGAATGGCTGCTTGTATAGCTAAGTGTTTGAAGGCTTGTAAAAGATAATGAAATTGAGCAGCCAAGTGATAGGGAATGAAGAACAGAAACGTGTATCTGAAAAGTCATGAGAATAAAATTGTGCAAGAAGAGAAAGCAGCCAACTGTAGAATTCTGCTGGATGATAAGGATAAAAGAAGGAATTAACCTTTGGGCTTAACGATTATGTTTTGGAAACTTTTGAAGAAGAGCATTTTGTTAGAATAGCAGTAATAGATTAGAATTGGTTGAGAAATGAATGCAGGAAGAGAGAACCTAGAAATAACTTTAAGGAAACTTGTTACGGAGAATTTTTATTGTGGTAGACAAGTTTATCCCAAAAATTATATAGAAAGACTGGGATAGCTAAAACAACTCTGACCAAAAAATTTTAAGCAAAAAGAATGAGCCTACCTCAGAGGTTTTAAGACTTAGTTTTCACTCATCAAGGCTGTATTGTATTGGGGGTAAACAACACATAGGTCATTAGGCTAGAATTAAAAATCCAGAAATAGATTGAACCATACCTGGGCTGCTTGACAAAGGTTCAAAAGAAGTTCATTCATTTTAGAAAGACTGTTTTCCTCCACATTTTCAACAAGTGGTGCTAGAGAAGAGATGCTTACACATACGCAGAAATATGAACTTATACTTAAAATTTATACCTTGCACTGAACTTAACTCAAAATGTGTCATCAATTTAAATATAAAATGTAAAACCATGGTACTTTACAACAAAACAGGAAAATATCTTTGAAAACTTTAGGTGGGTTAATAGTTTTTACACAAGATAAAATCACAGTCCTTAAAAGATTAGAAAAGCAGTAAATGGAGTTTCAACAAAATTAAAAATATGTTTTACAAAGGATACTGTCAAGAGAATGTTATAAAAGTTCATAATTAGCAACAGACATGTAGAATAAAATAACAAAGATACTACTTGCTCTTTTAGAACGACTAAAATAACAAATGACAACACCAAGTGCTGAAGACACACAGACACTGGGGGGTCTCATAAATTGCTGGTGGGAATGTAAAGTGGTACAACTACTCAAGAGTTTGGCAGTTTTTAACAAAGTTAAAGACGTATTTATCATATGGCCCAACAGTAACATTCCTTTGTATTCATCACAGAGAACTGAATGAAAACTTAGGTCCACACAGAAACTTGTATATACATTCATAGTAACATCGTTTGTCATAGCCCCAAACTGGAAGCAACCCAGATTTCCTTCCATGAGTGATTAAACATATTGTGATCCAACCTTTGGAATGTTACTCAGCAATAAAATGAGACATTTTATTTCATGCAAAAGTTGGGATGAATCTGAGGGGCATTAACTATGCTAAAAAGGGTAAAAAACATTTTCTAAGATTATATATTGCATTATTCCATTATAGGACGTTTTAGAAATGACAAAATTATGGAAATGTGAATCAGATTATTTAGGGACTGTAGGGATGGAAAGATGATGCAGCAGTCTTATTGGTGTGATAGTCATATTTAGATATCACACACATATAGGTATGTGACAAAATTACAGAAAACTGCGCGCACATACACAACAAATAAGCACGTTGAAAAAAAATGAACTTTAAATAAGGCTATATAATGTTAAAATATTTTGGGCCTCCCTGGTAGTGCAAGGGGTTAAGTCTTAGCACTATGAAGCCACTGCAGCACAAGTTCAATCCCTGGCCAGGCAGCTAACCCACAAGGTGCAGCAGACCTCTCTTCTGTCTCTTCTGCTGCTCCCCTCACCAGTGTATGTCAGTCTGCCATTCTGCTCCCCACTCCCTCTCACCCCATAACCCCTGGCCAACTCTGGCCTACACCCCAGCAGTTGTATGCATAAAATAAATATTTTTAAAAACATGTTAATTTCCTGTTTTTGCTTTTATACTATAATGTAAAATGATACCTTTGGGGAAAACTGGGTGAAGGGTACAAAGGCTACTTCCTTATACTTTGTAACTCCCAGTGAAGCTGTAATTATTTTAAAATAAAAGTGGGAAAGTTTGCTGGGAAGAGGAACAGAGAAATACAGTGTTGGTTTCAACAGGGTTGTTATTGGGGTTTCTGTTTCCATTTTGCTTTTTTAGAAAAGCTGGGTAATACTAAAATATGTATGTGTGCTGATAGGAATGATCCGTAAAAAGAAATTGGTGAGGCAAATGAGATTGAGTAATAAGACCAAATATTTTTCTTAAATCTTTAACTTTGAAGGCTTTTTAAGTAATAATAATAAAAAAACAACCCCACCACTTCCATATTTTGTTATTTATAAATGAGTTTATCTTCACAACTTACAGGCAAATGTGGCCATTCTATGTTATCATCCTTTAATGTTCTGAAAATGCCACATTTTTTCGTACCACATCATCAAATAAAATATAATTCCAAGAATTTTTATCACTTATGGTGTTCATTTTTAAATAAATTCAGGTGTTTTATGTGTTACTTACTGCTGTTTGCCCTTCCAGTTTTTCATCCAGTGTGATAGGTCATTTCTTTTAATTACAAGATTATTTATGAATAACCATAGCTGCTTATCTTTTAAAAAATGAGTGGTAGTTCTTTGCTTTATGGCATAGAGCAGATTTTAATTTCTGTATATATCAGATTATATTGTTTTGCTCTTTATCTAGACTATAGTGATATGAGAATGCTTACTACAAATTATTGGTTGTTTATTTCAGGGATACAGCAGGCCAGGAGCGGTTTCATACCATCACAACCTCCTACTACAGAGGTGCAATGGGTATTATGCTAGTATATGACATCACCAATGGTAAAAGTTTTGAAAACATCAGCAAATGGCTGAGAAACATAGATGAGGTAAGATCTGAAAATTGTGTAAATCCTTCCTAAATACAGTTGTATACTTGATTGGTAAGAACATTCCATCAGATATTTAGGAGAGTAGTACATCTTCTTTATTATTGAGTATTTTGCCATATCTTATTACTGCCTCCAAGACTGAATTTAATTAACACTAACTCTTTAGAGTAAGTTTTGGCTGGGTACATGAAGACCAAGTCTTAAGCTAATATTAGACCCAGTGTTAGCAGTTCTAAAAACTCACCGCTGACTTCTCCATTGCCACAACAGATCTTTAAGGAGAAGCCTGTGGTTACTTAACAGTCCACAGAGTTTGAAACAAAAATTCCATTTTGTATTCCTTTATCCTTTATTTTATACTTTAGCTATGTAGTATGTGTAATAAGAGGAATGGATACAGATACCATGGCGCCATGAAATGTTGTTCCAGCAAAAAGCCAGTTCTCCATATTGATGAAATCAGTTGTGTCCTACAATTCATTCCTGTTCTGACACTAACCCTCCTGGCCTTTGCATCAGATTCATGGGTTTAAAGTCAGGAGGTTCTTGCTACAAAATGCAAGTCTTGGGTTCACAGGCCACCTGTACCTGTTCAATGTGGCTACGAGTGCGTGGGCTCCCATGACACCTTTTGAGGTTATATTGCTAGTAGTAGTAGTACACAGAATTCAGGAAAGTACTGTACTTAGACTTTTGTTATCAAGGATACAGTTCAGGATCAGCTGCAAGAGAAAAATGAATAGGTAGGGTATGAGGGAGGGGACTGGTGGTGATTGAGGACAGTGCTCCCAACATATCTAGATATGCCATCCTCCCAGAATCTTGTGGTCACGTTTGGAAGCTCCCCTAGCTTCATTGTTTTGGGGTTTTCACCAAGATTTTGTTACATAGGCATAGTTAGTTGATTTCTGGTGATTGTGCTTAATCTTCAGCTCCTCTCTCTTATGGGCTGAAAATTTCCACCCCCAAGTCATGTATTTGTTTACTCTGGTGACTAGTGCCAGTGTGAAGAGCTCTATGCTGACCCTGCCTTGAGTCACTTATTAGCATAAACTGGTGTAGTTAGAAAGAGGTATCTTGAGAATAACAGGATATTCCTATTACTCAGGGGGAAACTCTGCTACCAATGGGTGGGGAAGGAACCACATACCTGGGTATTGTTTCTGTTTGAATTATACCTCAGGCATATCCACTTAATTTGTTAGGCTGGATGACTTGAGATTCCCAGTATGAACCAGCCATTAAAAAGTATACCTGGTTTTGTGACATGTGAGAGACTGACTTTGCCTTATTTTCACTCTCTTATAGAAATTTAAACTTTTAAACTTCTATTAAGTGACAATCTGAATTGATCAGAAGACACTTTTGAAAGGATTATATGTCGTGAGCAAGAGGAACTTAGAAATGCAAGGGTGATTCAGCATAGGAAATCAATGTGTAGTACACTGTGTTAATAAAAGACAAAACATACAAAATCTCACATGTCTTACACCTTCAATGATAAAGACACTCAACAAACTAGGAATAGAAACCATTAGCCTAACAAAGGACAGCTATGAAAATTCTCTAGGCTGATAAGTATCCATATTCTGGCTAGGGCAATTCGGCAAAGTAGGGGGACACTCAGACTGGAAAGTAGTTACTTCTGCAGTAAGTACTACGGAGTCCATACACATAAACACCAAAAAATAAAACTTTATAAACAAAGTAAGATTGCAGGAAAACATGTAGTACAAAATCAGTTGTGTTTCTGTATGTTACCAAAGTATAGATGAAGTGAAGAACATAGTACTGTTTAAATAGCATCTGAAAGAAAAATTTACCAAAGAGACACAAAGTTTTATGCACTGAAAACCATTAAAATATTTTTGAAATAAATTCAAGAAGATCTAGGTAACTGGAAACACATTCCGTGATCATGAATTGAAAGATTCTATAGTATTATTTTTTTGTATTCCACATACCTGTCCAACATGTGTTTGTGAGTGTGAAGAAGGCATAGGGAAAGCGCTTACCTCCATTCTGTTTAGACTATGTGAATTATAAAATAACAGAAAAAAAAATCACCTGAAAATATAGAACCACACGATCTTGTACTGTTGCCTGAAGCTGTGGTTCTATAAAGCTTGGGTCATGGCTGTCTTCCATCAGTCCTCCAGTATGTAGGAAGCTCCTACTCTACGGTGGACACTTAGGGCATGAAGCAAGTAAATCATCCCCTATCTTGTCTTAAGGATTGAGAAGTATCAAAGCTTTATTACTATGCAAACAAAAAAATTTCCTAACATAATCTGGAAGACAAGAGAAATCACAGTTTAATCAGAATTGAGTAGAAATAATCCAGATAAGGATGGGCCTGGTGGAAGGACTGTGATGGATGGATTTTAAGTTTTAGACAAATCACATATCATGTCCATGGTGAGAGGATTCACCAGACAGAGCTGGGAGCAAAATAGGCAGATCTACTGAAATACACTTGAAAGGAGCAGTGGGAGAGATAGAAGAGGACATTCAGGGAAAGTAAGTGAGATCAGTGCTACATGATAGTGTGGATATTTTCCCATTCCGTGGTTCATTCTTGTGATAATGACCTTTTTAAATGTCTTTTTTTATTGTAATTTTTATTGAAGTGACATGATTTACAGCACTGTATATGATGCATGGTTACAGATTCTTACCTCTTCCAGTGTAGATTGCATACCACACCTACCACCAACATACCCACTCCCCTCAGCTCTAACCCCATTAGGCACCCATTCCCCTTTACTCCCGGCTCCCAAACTTCCCTTCTTGTAGCCACAGTTCTGTCAGATTTCTGAGGTTTGTTTCACTGTTAAAGCAAAATCATCTGGTGTTTGCCTTTCTGTTATATTTTGCTTTAGCATAATCTCAAAATACAAAATTCTTCACAAAGTTGCACTTCATCCGCACAGGGGTCATGCTAATCTCCTTCTGATTGTTTGGATTTTAATGTATGTGTTGCCAAAGTGAACACAATAGTTTCCTTTGGCATAAACATTTTAAATTTTGTATAACTTACTTTGACATTTATATACTGTTAATCAAGACACTATTTTCAGCCTCTGAAAAAGACTTGGGAAGTGAGTTTTATTTTGAGTGAGTTTTATTTTGACTGTAATATCATTAAGTTTTGACACTGATCTATTTTAACGAGTCTAATTTGTTTACTGTTTAATTTCCTTTAAAAATTAGCTGAGTTAAAAGTTCAGGTAGGGTGCCGTCTGTAGCACAGTGGTTAAAGTCTCAGCATCATCAAGATCACTCTGGCAGCCAGTACAGTTGTGAGTTCTAATCCTGGCCAGGGAGCTGACCCACATGGTGCAGCCGACTGCCTCTATCCCTCCCACTGCTCCTTTCAAGTGTATTTCAGTAGATCTGCCTATTTTGCTCCCAGCTCTGTCTGGTGAATCCTCTTACCATCCTCCTCCTTTGTACCTCTGGTCTAAACCCCAGTCTTTACATGTATAAATAAATAAATCTTAAAATAATTCATTTAAACTGAACTGGACATCAAAATAAAAATTTGAACCATTTTCAAATTTAGTGTCATAAAGCTATTTTGCCCTGTGTATTCTGAGAATTTCATAGTTTTAGATTTTATTTGGGTCTTTCATGTATTTTGAGTAAGAGTCCAGTTTCATTCTTTTACAAGTGGATACCTGATGCTCATTTTCCCAGCCATTTGTTTGACTCTGTATGTAAGAATTTATTTCTGGGTTCTCTATTCTATTTGTCTGTCTTTATGCCACTAACATACTGTTTTGATTACTGTAGTTTTATGTTAGGTTTGAAATCAGATCATGACTGAATCTTACAGCTTTGTTTTGTCTTTTCTGACAAAGGCACCTTTACTTTTTTGTGCTTTAGATTTTCTATGAATATCAGGGATGAATTTTTCTATTTGTTTAATAGTAAATGTTTGATAGAGCAAACATTTGTTTTAATTGATTTTTCTGTAAGAGATCTTCCTGTGTGATCAAAGGTAGATTTTGAAGGACTTGCTGGAATTTTCAGTTAAGCCATTTATATGGTAACACATAAAAATCATGATCCAACCTGAATTTAAATTACATAAAGAAATTCCTGTTTTACATCTTTTGCTTATTTCATCTCTTTTGATGAGACCGTACCTAGAAACTAGATAGTCTCTTGAGGGGGTAAATAATATTTGACAATATTTGACAACACAATTTTAGGAATTGTGGTTGATTTTAGAATTGGTGACTTCGGGGTGACAGCTTCAAAACTTTATAGAGACCTAGCTATAATTCATGATAGTGTATGAAACTAAAATTTTATTCCATTTTAGCATGCCAATGAAGATGTGGAACGAATGTTACTAGGAAACAAGTGTGATATGGACGATAAAAGAGTTGTACCTAAAGGAAAAGGAGAACAGGTAAAAACTCTTAGTGAAACTAATGTGCTACCCTTTTTTAATAAAGCTGCCTTTTTATAGTCAGTGATTTTTTTTTT
>NW_004567121.1:27604407-27626304 GCF_000260355.1 Condylura cristata | reverse complement strand
TTTTTTTTTAACACTACTGGAGACAACAGTGTTTGAGGGAATTTTTTCAGCGTTTGTCATAGGTATAGGAGAATCAAATCTGGCAGCAATATTTTTAACCTACAAAGAGGTATTCTTTATTAATTTTGCTCATTTCTGTAAGGTTTTGACCATTAATTGAAATTTACATCATTGAAATAATGTTTGTTTTATATAACCTCACTGAGAATACTGCTTGCAGAATATTTGCATTTTCTTTAATTTTTTATTATTTTATTTTAGATTGCACGGGAGCATGGTATTAGGTTTTTTGAAACTAGTGCAAAAGCAAATATAAACATTGAAAAGGCGTTCCTCACATTAGCTGAAGATATCCTTCGAAAGGTAAGTTTCTATTTTTACTCCTCTACTCTTAACATTTCTTGGTATCAAAATTGACTATTTCACCTTTACTAAAGTACTAGGTTTCATTCAAATACTGAGTTTATAATGTTGTATGTCAGTTACTAGTTTTAAAAAAGTGATTTTGAGTGAGAAGGTACCTAAAAATTTCCTCTTTACTAGTGGTTTTCCAAATTAAAATAAGGAAGTGGGTAGGAGGAGGGAGGCATTACAGAGAGACATCTAGAAATCTGTAGGATCCAGTCATTGTAGCAATTTTCTGAGCTCCCACACTTTCTAATCCCCAATTTCATGGTTTTCAGCTTTTTGTCTGTTTCGTGGTGGTGTGAGTTTTTGGGTCTTTTTTGTATTCATTTCCTTTTTCATTCCCACAGATGATTTTTTAAAATTCAGTTTAAATGTAAGTGGTGAATTTATTAGGTATGCAACCAAGTATTCATTCTTCTATTCATTCTTCTATTTGGATTTCTCAGACATACTAATAAAGGCTTGGATTATTGTATAGTGAATAGATAAAATTAGTCCATCCCCAGATTTCATATTACCATTCATTTTAACCTCAGATAAGTTTCTGAGTTTAATTTGTGAATCCTGAAAGTTGCAGGGCAAGTAACATATAGTAAAATTTGGAAACTTTTTTTTCACATTTCCTGTACAGTACACATACTTGGTTATGAGTCCTAAATGACTGGACATACAGATTTGTTTATGACCCATATTCAGTTTATTATATATTTTAATGCAAATAAAGAAAATTTGACACAAGTCCTAAAGGAGATGCAATTATATAAAAGCTTATTGTTTCTGGGGCCCTCCCTGGTGGTGCAGTAGGTTAAAGCACTATATTATGAAGTTACTGCAGCGCAATTTCGATCCCCGGCCAGGGATCTGACCCACTTGGTATGGCAGACCTCTATTGACCCACCCGCTGCTCCCCTCAGCAGTGTATTTCTATAGATCTGCCTATTTTGCTCCCTATTCTGTCTCTGGTGAATCCTCTCACCCACCACACTTCTGGCCTG
This sequence comes from Condylura cristata, assembly GCF_000260355.1. Classification (NCBI taxonomy): domain Eukaryota; kingdom Metazoa; phylum Chordata; class Mammalia; order Eulipotyphla; family Talpidae; genus Condylura; species Condylura cristata. Next base: position 27,624,901 of record NW_004567121.1, on the reverse strand, counting down.
TACCCCAGTTCTGTAAGCATAAATAAATAAATCTTACAAAAAAAAAAAAGTTAATTGTTTCTGGTAACTGTTTTTGAAATACTAGTTTCTAAAAACAACCCAAATATCTTTTTAAAGTATATATCTATAAAACATAAGTTGTAATAAAGGTAGCATATTAATTGTAAATCTAGTGAAATTTCTGTGCATTTACAAGATATTAACATTTAAGTAATTAAATTCCTTGTATGAAATCATTAAATCAAACAACATAAATTTTGAGAGTGAAATGTGTCTGTCAACTGTAGTTGAATGTTGAAAATGGAAGAAAGTCCTACGTGACTGCTCGTAGTAGCCATTGCCAGAGTGAAGTTGGCCCTTCCTCCTTCCTGGGTTGCAGACACCCTGCATATCATGTTTGGGGAGTTGCCGCCTGCCTTAGAAGATCATGTAATGCTAGAATCCAGCCAAATCAAAAATTGCATTTAATTTCAGAGAATGAGAAAGACTTTGAACAGTTAGATAGAAAGGTTATCCACCATATACTGAGAGATAAAAAGTAAAGTAGAAAGGTAAAATATGAATAGTACGAGATTTTTAACATTATATGTGACACTTGCCACACACGCGAGCAAACACACACACACATACACACAAATGGTTGTGTTTGCAGAGATCAGGAAGGATATATGCTAACCCTTAGGTAGTGAGTACTCCAGGCAGAGCCTGGCGAGAAGTGGTGACAGAAAGGGGAAGAGGGATGTAGGCCAGAATTAGTCAGACTCTCACCTTTATGTCATTTTGTTTTTGAAATGTTAACATTTTTCTTTATGGTTATTAAAGCAATCAGATAATATTAATATTCTTTCACAAGTGAGTAAGGTAAAGACCCATTAGAATTCCTTGAAGAAATAAGTTTTTACTTGGAAATGTTCCTTTGAGAAACATAAATAAAAATATAATAGAAAAATACTAGGTGAACTGTGAACTGTGAAGAAGGAAACTTGTATTGTTAATTAGATGAAGGGAGTAACAGGAATAGAAAAACACTTAAAAAATAGTGCAAAGAATTTGGGGAACCAGAGTGAAAAAAATGACTGAATACTCATTTACCTTAAAGCTTACTAAAACATAAAACACCTTTGTCTGTGTGTTTTGTTTTTGTGAACTTTTTGGTCTTCATTGTGATTTTTTTTTCTCTATAATGTGTTCCTGTATTACCTCGCCTGTCTTGATATTTTTTATGAATGTGTCCTAGTGGAGTAGCTCTCCTGATTATCTTAATGATTAAGAAACATGAATGCACTGATAATGGGCTCTGTCTAGAGGCAGGTAGCTGCTTTTTTTTTTTTAATGACGCATCTGGGTTTAGGAAAAATTTCCTGTATCCCATTTGGGTTTTTCTCAGGGTGAACAGATGAGCAAATTAGTATCAGACATACTGGTAGGAGAAAAGGTCAAAATTTAACAACATGTATATGGAGAATTTATGTGGTTGTAAGCTCCAAAAGAATAATGGAACATACCAGAGACATTTACCCTGTATTTAGGGAGAAGGGTGTTGAGAAGATAGGTGGGGAAGACTTAACATAACAGAGGAAGGGGGCTACCTTATCCTTACTCTGAGAGAGGAGATGAAAATTCTCTGATAAAAACATGTTTTCTGAGAAAGGCACAACTGGATGAGGACCCTCCTGTCACCAGTTGCATTCTTTGTTATAAAGGGGGGAGCTGTGGTTGCTTCTGTGTGAGGAAAAGACCTGAATCTTCTCCTAGTCTTCTGGGCCCTCACTGCTGTCAACCCAAAACGATTTGCATTCTTTAAGCCAAGGTGACAGACCTGGGGATCTCTTTTGACCTTGACCTCTAGTTCCTAAATCAGGGTGACAGGAGGCCTGCTGTGCACTTTGAGAAATGCCTACCTTACTCTTTTGGAGAGACTAACCCCACACATTCTACGTACTTTTGGATGCCGTAAATTATCAGTTAAAACAATTGTAAACTTGTTTTATATCAAAAGATTTAATAGTAATTCCTGACTAGCAACTTCTGTGAAGTGCTTTCTCTCGTAAGTTGATAAGAGAAAAATTAACTGTAGAATGAAAACAATGTATAACATTTTTTTTTTAAAGATTTATTTATTTATTTGTGCATACAGAACTGGGGTACAGGCCAGAGGCTCAGGGGCGGTGAGAGGCTTCACCAAAGACAGAGTGGGGAGCAGAACAGGCAGATCTACTAAGTACACTGCTGAGGGAAGCAGCGGGCGGGTCAGGAGAGGTCTGGCTCGCCATGTGGTCTCCTCCGGGGCAGGCGGCAGGCGGGAATCGAACTCATGCGGAAGTGGCTTCAGATTCTCAGTGCTGTGCTTTAACCCGCTGCGCCACCAGGGAGGGCCAAAACAATGTATAACATTTTAATTTAATTATGTGAATAGTAATTCATTCCCATGGATTTACTATATTTCTCCAATTCCTTATCCAGCCCCCAACAGGTAACCAGTGTAATTAGTTTCTTAGTTACTAATATATAAGAAGAATATACTTAATCCTATCCCTCTTGCCCTTCCCACCCCCCTTTTATTTTTTTAAAAGATTTATTTATGCAAAGAAGAACCAGGGTGTAGGCCTGGGGTGGGGATGCTGGAGAGGATTCACCAGAAATAGTGAGAAGCAAAACTGGCAAGTTGACAGAAATACACTGTTGAGGGGAGCATTGGACAAGACTGGAGACATCTGCTTCACCATGTGGGTCACTCCCTGGCTGGGGGTCGAACTCTTGCTTCATTGGCTGCTGATAGCTTTATAGTGTATCCATTTTCATTTTGTATAAGTGAAATAAAAAGTCAATTTTTAAAAATAATTGAGTGCTACACCTTTGAATGGATATATCATAGTTAATTAGATCTCTAAAGGAGAAAGAAACTTAGGTAATTTTTACCCATACAATCTTACAGATAATGTGTAGTGAATAATAGTAACATTTAAATCATTTTGCATATGTGCAGGTGTATTTGAAGGACAGGGTCTCAGAAGTGGCCAGTAGAACATATGGATATATTTTAACTGTCCCTGCTTTCACATTGAGTCATGAGAGTCATTCCCATTACTTTCTTCTGTGGATATGAGAAAGTCTTCACTCATACGCTTTCCCAACCTAACAGGTTAAGAAAAATGCAGATTTAACTTGCAGCTCTTTTGAGTAAAATGCACCTTTTAAAAGATATGTTTAAGAATCATACTTTGGTATTTCCTTTTCTATAAATGTTTTTATTTCCTTTCCCCACTTTTTCTAATTGGTTATTGGCCCTTTTCTTATTCATGACTAGGAACCAATTAACATTATACTTAATAAATTTAGCGACTGCTTTCAATAAAATGACTATACGATATAATTCTCTTTTTCAAAGAATCTTTTTCAGGTATCTAAGTTGTAAAAGGATGGACTGTAAGTAAGGTCCTGAGGAATAAATTGGTTATAAGCACCCATATATCTTTAACCAACCCCATGCCTGGAAGTTCCTAAAAAGAGGGAACTTTCTGTCACATTCTTTTCTTGCGGTGGGCTAGTTGCTGAGCTGCACTTCCTCACTTTTTCTCAAAGATTTGTATTAGGAGCAAAGTCACTTATTCAGGAAAGCTAGCAGTTCTTTGCAATCATAACACCTCTCTGGTGGCACAAGGGGTTAAAGTGCAGCACAGTGAAGCTGTCCACAGCCACTGCAGCTGACCCATGTGGTGCTCAGACCTCTCCTATCTCCCCCGCTGCTCCATTTAGTGGTATATAGCAGTAGATCTGCCTGTTCTGCTCCCCACTCTCTTTGGTGAGTCCTCTCACCCCCTGTATCTCTGGCCTAGAGGTACACCCCAGTTCTTGTATGCATAAATAAATTTTTTTTTTTTTAACATGTAGCTTTAGGATTCAGTGAAAAGAGAATCTCATATTTTAGGAGTGTGATACAAAGGAGCCTTCTGTTTTGTGTTATGGTCTATATTTTGATCTGGGGGTTTCACAGTGTCCACTTAAAACCCACTAGGCACATTTTAGGATTTGTGTGCTTTACTACAGGTGAGCTATCCCTTAAAAAAAAAAAAAGCCTCCTTTCATGTACATAGTGTAGGATATCCATTTAAAATAGTATATTGCTCTGATTTTGAAAGTACCGTTTAGAATGTTGGAGAAATAAAGGATTATACAAAGAAAGCAAAATCTCATTACCCTACTAACTATTAATACTGTTAGTGGTTGGTATTTTTTATTTCTATCTTTTTCTATATCCATTTTTAACATAAATTCTACAACTTTTAATTTTTGCCCCATTATAGTTCCTCTAATGTTAGCATATCATAGTTGAGATTATCTTTTTAAAGCTATGTACTATAAGACATGCTTTAGCCTCAATGGCAAGTAAATTAAAGGTTTAAAAGGCATTTTATACAAGCGCTGGGCTATACATGGCCCAACAACATTGGTTTTATACACATGCTTAGTATTAGTAGTGCTTTTAAGCACTCAGTGTGTCAGTGCCTAGGGATAGGAGATAATAAGCCTTTATTCAGAGGCGTTAGGGCAGATTTCAGAACCTCTGAAAAGGGGTCAGGAGGCCTCTCTACACTTCACAGCTTGAGGAAGTAGGCAAAATGAAGATTAAAAATAAAGCCTCTCAATCTTTTATTTGCATGGGGGAGAAAAGCTATCTCATGTGACTGTAATTGTACTTGGTTTAGTAAATTCACTTGTATGAGAGTATTTCTGTTGAATCTTGATTGATCCACAACAATATTTCCTTGTGTGTTTGTTCCAGACCCCTGTAAAAGAACCCAACAGTGAAAATGTAGATATCAGCAGTGGAGGAGGCGTGACAGGCTGGAAGAGCAAGTGTTGCTGAGCATTCTCCCGTTCCATCAGTTGCCATCCACCACCCCGTTTTCTCTTCTTGCTGCAAAATAAACCACTCTGTCCATTTTTAACTCTAAAAAGATATTTTTGTTCTCATCTTAACTCTCCAATTCATCTTATTTGTTCTTTCATCTGTGACTGCTTGCCGACTTTATAATTTCCTTCAAACAAAAAAATGTAAAGAAAAATCATGTCTGTGACTTCATTTTTAAATGTACTTGCTCAGCTCACCACTGCATTTCAGTTGTATTATAGTCCAGTTCTTATCAACATTAAAATCTATAGCAATCATTTCAACTCTATTCTGCAAATTGTATAAGAATAAAAGTTAGAATTAACAATTTTATTTTGTACAACAGTGAAATTTTCTGTCATGGATAATGTGCTTGAGTCCCTATAACCTATAGACATGTGATAGCAAAAGAAACAAAAGCCAGGAAAACACTCATTTCGCCTTGAATATGTAAATTGGGTTAATTTTGTCCTGTGCCTTATGTGGAAAGGAACTTCTTTTGGTTTTTCCTTTATTTGTTTTGGTGAAAGCATGTTCAGGAGACATATCATCCAAACATAAACCATTAAAATGTTCGTGGTTTGCTTGGCTGTAATTTTCAAAGTAGTTAATTGAGGGCAAAGGGCAATGCAGAAATGATAGCTTGGTTTGCTGATCCTCGTTTTGAGTGGCCTTGATATCTAAAACTGTTCCTGCCACCCTTCTCCTTGGCCACTGTTTCCTCATGTCTTGTCTTCCTCTTCCTGCATGCTGCTTTATTTGCTTTTCCTTCCCCCACTATCCAGTGGTATGAGTTATTTAAAGGGGGCAAACTACTAATAAGGTTTGTCAAATTTAACATAAAGCACCTACTTAATTGCTTAAGTAAATGGAAAGATAGATTCTAACTGCTTATGATCGAATGTCAGTTAATCGTGTTTTCCCTTCATTTCCTCTTTCCCTGAAAACTCCTGTTCCAGATTACTTCATTTGCTGTTTGATGTCCTATTCCTCCTCTTTCTCTCTGTTCTCTTGCTGTCTATACATTGAGTTTATGAAATGGAAGAGTTAATTGCATGCACTGTGTTTGGAGGGTGTTGTGGTTTTTCTTTCTAATTTAGGTGTGTAGCCTATTCACGCTCCTAGAATAAATATCTTAACCTAAATTTGAGTAGTCTCCATTTTGGCAACTCCTCTTAGCAGTTTGGTAGCCCAGTAAAGGCGATGTTACAAAACACAGGAAGGAGGAGTAAAATTTATTGACATGTTTGCCAAATGTCTTGAGATTTGGCCTTTGAAAATCACTTTTTCAGTGTTAAGTTGTCCTTACCTTAAGGTTTAGAAGTATTTTAGAACCTTAATAAGTTTAAGTCCTATCTTCACATCCTTTTGGAAAACATATTGCCATGGATTTGGATCAAGGACAAAAAAGGCTTTTCATATAAAGATAAAATCTCTAGCTTACCTCTGACCTTGTCTCTTTTTTTCTTCTTTCCACCTCATTTTGCTAGTTTTGCTTCATTGCTTATCATTAGAATAGGGTAAGTTAAGTTTGCTATGCTGCTAGCATCCTAAGATGATACCTTTGTTGAAATAATTGTGAATAGCATGATTCATTTCTAGCAGAGGCTGAGTTTAGGACAGCAGCTTCCATTGAAAAGTGTGGCTGTGTCGTGGCTAGCATTCTAATGCCTCTCTGCTCACAAACAACACAGGGATGTATCTGTATGAGCATCCATACATTTTTCAGATAGTGCCCTAAAAACAATTTTTTATGCCTCACTGGTGGTTATTAGGTTTTCCCCTCACTTGACTTTATCATTGTTTACTCGTAAAAGCAGCATTGCCAAATAATGCCTAATTTTCCACTAAAAATAATAATAAAATGTTAAGCTTCTTGAAGTTTTAGGTTAAACCTGTTGTTAGATTAATTTTAACGTTATTGTTGCTTCCCTTTATCTGGATTGTGGCAGTAGCTTCTTTTTAACCCTCTTTAATCTTTACTCGATTCAGTGACTTAAGGTCTGAGAGCTAAACACTGGGATTTTTGGGTAACCGACTGACAGTTTTGTTTGCAATATTATATTTGGCATTGTACATAGAAAGGATATGGCTACCTTTTGTTAAATCTGCACTTTCTAAATATCAAAAAAAGGGAAATGGAGTATAAATCAATTTTTGTATAACCTGTTTGAAACATGGGTTTTATTTGCTTAATATTAGGGCTTTGCCCCTTTTTCTGTAAGTCTCTTGGGATCCTGTGTAGACGCTGTTCTCATTAAACACCAGTTAAGTCCATACTCTGGTACTAGCTACAAATTCGGTTTCATATTCTACTTAACAATTTAAATAAACTGAAATATTTCTAGATGGTCTACTTCTGTTCATATAAAAACAAAACTTGATTTCCAACTGTGTGGCTTGGTTTTCATTTATTTATGGACATGAAAACTTCTGAAAATAATGCAAAATTGCAAACAATATCAAGAGTGGCATAAGTGGGAGGAAAGTAATTTTCTCAGTCGAGGGAAAACTGCGAAGACCATTTGAAGAACTGTGTTTGGTAAGAAACTACAGAAATCAAATACCCTTAATACACTAAAACACAATCATTCTGTGAGGAGACTGCACTGTCTAGTCACTGCCCCCAGCCAGCAGCACTGCCATGTGCCTTGGGCCGGCTGCAGCTGAAGGATGCTTTCCCGGCACCTCGAGTGCACCGTGGAGGAGTCTTGTAGCCAGTGTCTGTCCTCTGACCTGAGAACTGTGTCTCCTTTTGTTTTTTGTGGTTTTGGTAAACCATAGGTGACAGCTTTGTTTTATATGTAGTATTGTTTAAAGAAATGTTTTATCCTGTATTAAGGCTTTTATTAGTCAATAAAGATAAATATTTGTTGACAAGATGACCTGGAAGGGTGCTATATAGAAGTTTGATCACATTACAGTGTGTATAACAAGCTGGGATTTTTTTTTTTTTCTTTGTCTAGGTTTGGGCCTGTGTTTCTGACTGGGGTTAATATAGGTTTCAGCTTTTACATTTAGAAAGCAAAAGCAATTAGCACCTAGAGATGTATAAGAACCAAGTGGTTGTGATCCAGAATTTGTGTTCTATTAGAGAAGTGTAATTGGTGCGAATAGGGGTGGCTTTATGAGGAGAAGAGACATCAATTGCTTCTTAAATACATAGATATTAGCTGGGGCCAAGTGGGTGGTATCTTAAGAAGGGTCCACAGGCAAATTACAATCAAGCTTTTCAGTTATAGGAAAAACCAGAAGTCCACTGGGCAGTGCAGGAGACAGTGATGGGCCCCCAGGCATGATGAGTGCAGTGTATGAAGAAAGCCAGAATGATGGGCTGGAAGAGGAGAACGGGTTCTAGAGATCTGATAGTGTTGCACTGGTCTGAAAACAATATGATGGCAGAGGGGAACTGGACTTGGGGTTCAGGCGAGTATGTTAATAAGGTCTTGCTTACTGAGTGTCAGGTTATCAATCTGGTGAAGTATTACCCATGTTACAGAAACTAGTTGTCTTAGATTGAGAATCTACTCAAAAGCTGCACAGCAAGTTTGTGCCAGAGTTGGATTTTGAAATCCAGCCTGACATCAACATCCATTCTATTTTGACTTCATCCTATCAGTTGCTCAGGGTAACATCCTAGGTTTTTGCTTTAAACCTCACGTACCCCTCACCACCTTGCTAATTTTTTTCAAACCGTCTTTTGGCTAGAAGAAATAAGGCAGTTATTTAGTTAGCACTAACTTGCTGTGCAGCTTTTGACATTATGAGGCTATACTTCTCACAATTGACTATGAGGTTATACTTTGGGGGGAACATCTGTTACTTAGTATCTACAACAGTGAGAAATAGTGAAATAACCCAAAATACAGGGGAGAGGAAGGAAGGCGGTTGGATATTTATGCCAAATACCAGGGCAGAGTTGAGATAGTTGACAAGTATCCATGGTACGATTTAACTTGATAGAAGCTCAGTCACTCTTGAGGTTAAGATGATGGGTCCACATGACAGATTTGCTGAAGCACAGAGTTTAGGTCAGAGATATTCCAACACTGAGAAAATGGTAGTGTAATTTATAGCATCTGCTTAGATCTACTTTTGCTAAGGGAAAAAATCTCACACAACCCAGAAATTTCTACTAAGGGTCATTAAACTGCAAGGTGAAAGGGTCCCCAGTTGAAGTCATGGAATGTATAAAGTTGCTTGTATGCATCATTTTTCTTTGGAGTTACAGTAAGATACAAGCACTGTAAGTCGATGGTGACATTTCTACAGGAAGCTTTGGGAGGTCGACGAGGATTTAGGGTGACTTGCAGAATTTAGTGCTTCGTAAAGGAAAGGTAGTTAACATTTGAATCTAAAATGGTGTCAATTGATATTTTTACTGGAGGGAGTGTAGTCAATCCAAGGATAAATGTAGAGTTTTAGTGTAAATGAAAAGGTCCATTTGCTTTAGACATCAGGTGTGCAGGTTGAAGAGTTATAGACTGAAAATGGTAGGACTCTGGTGAGGCCCTCGGCACCTCTTCTGCAGTGCCTGACCTGACCCGCTGTTAGAGCTGCTCAGGCTTCCCATTTCCCACCACAGTCAGATGTGGGAATGAAACTACCCATGTGGTGAATATGACAAATGAGAGGCGCTTCCTGTTAGCCCACGCCTGGCCCACAGCTGAGACCACCCCGGCACCAGTGCTCGTCAGTCCCTCAGCTTAACCGACAGGCTAAACTTTTCCTCTTAACAGGCCAGGTAATTATTACCTAGGAAATAGATTTTTGAAGTGCACTTAAGAAGCCTGTGATGGTGCACACTTAGTTTAAACTCCAGGTGACTTGTGGGAGTTACATTAATATCCTTCTCTGTGCCTTCTTTTCTAACCCACCAGCTTTGAGACCTCGCCTGCTGATGACTCTTCCCTGCTGTCACCCAGTGCCGTTCTGTTTTCTGACATCATCTGTCTCCACATTCCCACTCTGTGCTTAATACTTGCACCTCCTGGTGTTTATCTCGCTCACCCACTCTTCATCCATCTTGCATAGATCTGCAGGTGAATCCAGTACTCCGCTTCTGCTCAGGAGTCTCCAGTCGCCTTTTGTCCTCAGTGAGGACCTGCCATGGTTCCGTTTTTCCCCACCCCGTTGCGGGGAAGCAGGTGAGAGGCCCTAATGCTGCAGTGAAGTACCCTTCGCCTGCCTGCGGCGTGTTGGTGCAGGCTGAACTCACCAAACGGTGGTGCGGTCCACTCAGCTGGCCAGAGGCCTCCCAGCGGTCAGGCAGCACCATCATGCCCCAGCCATGCCTTTGCTTTCCTAAGTCCCCTCCGTGTCAGTTTTGGTTCTTAGCTACAAACAGTAAAATCCAAATTTTGAGCAGTGGAGGATATTTATTTCTTTAAAGGATATCAAACTAGCAGTAGCATCATTGTTTATCTTCCACAAATCCCTCCATGAAAAGAGCAAGTAGGATAGAAAAACCCATGAGCAACAGGTTTAGCAAAACTGGTTAACCTCTGTTTTGTCTCTGGCAAAACAGCATGCTGAGAGACTGAGTTGTCTTTGCCAGTAATTTGTGTATCACAAATTCACTATGGGAATTATAGTAACAGGCCAACAAAGACCATTACTGCAAACCAGCAATAGGTTAATTGCAGTAGTATTTCAGCATTTGGGCGATGCATTCAAATGTAGGTGAGGTACCTTCTGTGAGCTGCCTTTGGCAGTCAGTCCTTTCGGTCAAACCTGGGTTCCTGCTGCTAGCTTTGGCCCTTTGCTGCTGGGGCCTGTAGCTGGGACACAGCACAGATGCTGGTGGACTAGGGCTGTTCTGAAGGGTAAAACTCCAGGGACCATCACTTGTCTTAAACAACCACCAGCTCCAGAGAGTAGCCTGAGGCAGAAACAGGCTGTCTCCCTGGAAGACTGCATGGTTTACCATCACCGCTGAGCAAGCTTTGCTGGCCACCGCAGAAGCAGATGTCTCGCAGGGCCTTCAGAGAGCTGTTTGGATCAGCAAACAGTAGCTTCGCCCACACTGAACACACTTGGGTTGCCATTCAGACCTCCTGGGTTTTAAAGTTTCAAAGGTTCATCACGTGATGACCGTAGACATAAATCCAGACGTCTTCATCAGGACTAGGAGTTGAGGTGAGAGGAGGCTAGACGTATTCCTAGAGATGACGTTGGTCTCCCACTACCTCATCCCCTTGATCACCATCTCTGCCAGGCCCCGGACTCTTAAGAAACCTCAGAGGTCACATCCCGCAAAAACCTTGCACAACTTCTGTACTTCTAGAATATGATCTGGGTTTCGCTGTTGAATGATAAGCCCTACATGCCAGGTTTCCACAAAGGCCTGATCCCCAATTTCAACAAACCCAAAACTCAGAACAGCTTCAAACTACTGACAACTTTGTCAAAAACAATCTTCCAAAACTTAGATTGAAGTCCTAACAAGCCTGAATACAGCACAGCTCCAAACCTAAGCAGGTGGGGCCGCTCTGCTTTCAGAAGCAGGAGCTGTAACAGCAACAGGCTGTCCAGTGACTACACAGAAAATCCAAAATAACTGCCAGGCACTTGAAGGCTCTGGGAGTCAATTGGAAGGTGGTGGCTACACTTCAGAACCCTCCTGATGGCCTGTGCACGTGGGATTCACTCAGCTCAATGAAAGCCAGCAGCGTGGGCCGTGGGGGGGGGGGGGAGGCCTTCCTGCTGAGAGAAACCAGGGTTTCTTGAAGAAATGGCAGGTTCCACGTTTGGGGTGGAACTTGAGCCAGAATTATCCTGGCACATCAGAGAAATTATCAAAATCTAATAAATTAAAAGACGCTCTATTTTCATTGGGTTTGGACCCACTTGAAGGGGCCACTGAGGGCAGGTGAGTGTGTGGCCGTGGGTCCTCTGGTGCCCAGGGACATTCCAGAGATTACCTCCTGAACAGAAAAACAAAACTGGACTTGGCGACTCCTGAAACCCGTGCGGGCCCGGATGCACATACAAGAGCTAGATACAGGTCAGCAGTTGCAAACAAACAACTTCGCTTACTACTCGCCTAACAGAAAAATGTTTACCTCCCCCTCTCCAACCGATAAAACATGCCTAGCCTGTTGGGGTGTGACTCCCCAGACCCCAATCTGCATCTGTGAACCTCGCCCAGGAGTTGCAATAAAGGCCGCTCCTTATTATCCTAAACTCTCCTTTCAACCTTTCTTTCCCCCTGCGTGGGTTCTTACACTGAGACAGCTGAACACATCAAATATGGTTAAATCCACACGATCCTAGTGCCACACACCCAAACACATCTCTCCTCAGCCAATGTTTGCGCATGCCCGAAACCTCACTCTCCCTTCCCTGTTCTCTAACTGGCAAATTAAAAAATCAGGAATGTATCTATCAGGTCTCCTGCATACAGACCATATAGCACAGGGTAACTAAACAGGGTAGTGGCTTCTCTCTGGAATGAAAGTCATTATGAGCTGGAGGCATTGAGTTCCTGAAATCTCTTAGCCTAGAACTAGAAATTCTTAGCCTGAAAGAATTCGAGGAACAACTCTAAACTCTTCTTAGGAAGGTTTGTGTACCACCCGGACACCATGACACAGAATTATCTTCTCTCCCATCTGAAGGTCCATTTATCTTGCCACAAGGCTTTTAAGTTCATCCCCTCTTAAGATTCGACATAAGCCCTAAATTTTAGGGAGCATGTTCTTTTGTGAACTGCAGGTTTTTAGTGAATATAAACCCACTTTTCTCTTGATAATCTGTCTTTTGTCATCTTAATTTGCATGTCTCCAGTCTTTTTCCCTCACCAACAGTAGTAAATGAGGTTTAGAGGTTTACAGTGAAGTATTTCAACACAGGAAGGAAAAATGCTAGAACTTGACTATTCTGCAACACCTGGTGAATTCGTGCATCTGAGATTGGGAGGTGACTACCCACATCACAAAGTAAGATTCAAGGAACTGGGGATCTCTGGATATTTGTGTACCTTCTGACCATAATACCCTGTGATGTGACTGTGCAAAGAAAAATCTTCAAACCACAGTGAGGTCAAACCTCTGGTCTAATCCAGCTACCAGTTTGCAGGAAGTCTGAGGACAGAGGAACATGTTCATCAGCACAACATCCATCAGCAGAATGCAGGCTGGTAAACTTGATAGCAAAGCTGAGCCCCCAAATGAATGATCCAGTCTCCTCTTCAACAATTTCAATGGGGAGAGAGAAAGAGATTCATGAATTAGCAAAAGAAGAGAAGGCAAAGAGGACAGCAAACCTAACCGTAATGTTTTTAGTGCAAAAAAGATAATTAAGGAAACGATTGCCCTAGAAGTCCAAGATACTCTTCGCAGGAGGGAGGAGTTGGAGAGGCACACGGTGAATTTCGGGGTTACCAAACCCTCTCTCCTGGCATGGACGTTGCTCAAAAGGGTTTGTGTTAGAGCAGTTCATTACTCAGCACTTTTGTCCATAGGCCATTTTTTCGTTCATCAAAACAAGTTTCATTTCTTACTTAGCTTTGTGCCCTCAACGCTTTAACAGCAGTCTCCAGTTCCTCGACGAGCACACGCCCGCCGGGTCACGGCCCTCACGGACGCCCCGCCCGCGCGTCTCTGTTCGGGCGCCTCAGAAGAACTTCAGCCCCTCGAAGTCTCAGCCTGGACACACGGCACGGGCGGGTGCTGGGTCTTTCCCAGCCTGCTGGGTAGAGCGGTACACTGTTCGCGCCCTCCCTGGTGCTGCTGTGGGTGAGACCCAGCGTCGGGCTTGCTCTGACTTCCCCTGTGATCCACGCGCAGCGGTCCAGGAGCCGACGCCTGCACCCCTGCTGCTCAAGAGTGAGCCTCACCTCAGCCGCTTCGGAGTCCCCTGGAAACTTGCCGAGCGGAAAGTGACCGCTTCTCCTCGCGGAGAAGAGACTTCTGACATTTCCTCAGCGGATGTACCGCAGACTTCCTCGCCTGTGGTAAATGGTCTCCGTTGGCGCACCTGAGGAGACCCAGCTCTGGCGGCCAGGGACCCGCTGTCCCCTTGGGTTCTCCACAGCGCCCTGCGCTGCAGCCCGCGGCTGAGCCCGGAACGCGCGGTAAGCGAGCCCGTTACTTTCCCTCCCGGTTTCTCCCCAGCGCCGCAGGCCTCCCCGGACTCCTTGTTCCTTCCCACCCCCACTGTGGTAGCTTAGGCTCCAACCTGAAGGCAACTCTAACGTAACGCCAGGAGCTATTCCCGCCGCCTGCCTACTGACACTATAGGATGAGTGACTTGACTCCTGTGACTCTCCGTTCCCTTGGCTATGAAAGAAAAAGGACAAGACATCCCCTGGAGGCTCAGGCCAGGGTAAATATTCCACAGTTCTGCGGCTCCCTTTGCTGCAGTAGCCAGGACAAACCACTGTCGGCCGCTCCTGTGGGCCCGCAAGGGCGTTGTGGAGAAGCCAAACGCGGAGCCGCTGGGCCCCCGTGTGACCGGGCCGGGAGCTGCGCTGCGTAGCCCAGCAGCTTCCTGAGCCCTCAGCCCTCAGTGAAGTAGACGAAGGTCTCTGTCCCCGCCGCGATAGAATGGCAATTAAGGAATTCAAGCACAAGAAGAGACCTATGTGATAATTAAAATTTTAATTTATTCAAATACTCTTTTAAATGGGGAGAAAGAGTTCACTGTTCTACAGCAGAAGGTGCAATCTAAATGTTTTCAAAATAGAATGCCAACAATATTAAAAAAAAAAATCACACAGATTTGCCCTAATACTGAGTTCTAAGATTTAGAGACCCCAGGTTCCCTCGGGAAGTCAGGCATGAGGCAGCGGTTAAAAGTGGAGTGGGTGGAAAGTCTGTGTGAGAAAAGTCTGTGTGAGAAATAACGGGATCCCCAGATGTCCCTCCCCAACCCTCCTAGAGGCTGATTATCCGCAGAAGGAAAATGACAAAACCTTTAGATGTGAGGACACAGGTACAGCGAAAGGTGGAGATGAGCCTTAGGGTCAAAAACAAGTCTCATCAGGCCTCCTGCCGGCACAAGTGAGTAAGTCTCAGCACTAGGAAGCTGTTGCCAGCCACTGCAGCACGAATTCCATCCCCAGCCAGGGAGGTAAATCCCCCTGGCACAGCAGACCTCTCCTGACCCCCCCACTACTCCTCTCAGCACTGTCTATCAGTCAGTCTGCCTGTTCTGCTCCCCACTCTGTCTCTGGTGAATCCTCTCACCACCACTGCACTTCTGGCCTGTACCCAGTTCTTGTATAAGAAAATAAATAAAGCTTTATAAAAAAACAAGTATAGGGCCCTCCCTGGTGGCGCAGCGGGTTAAAGCACAGCACTGAGAATCTAAAGCCACTTCCGCATGAGTTCGATCCCCGCCTGCCCCAGAGGTGACCACATGGCGCGGCAGACCTCTCCTGACCCACCTCTGCTCCCCTCAGCAGTGTATTTCGTGGATCTGCCTGTTCTGCCCCCCACTCTGTCTCTGGTGTATCCTCTCACCCCTGCACCTCTGGCCTGTACCCCAGTTCTGTATGCATAAATAAATCTTTCCAAAAAATAATAAAGTGGTGTCTCACAAAAAGATAAAAGGTGTTAATGAGGATGTGGAGAAACTGGGACTCTTGCACACCATTGGTGGAATTGTAAGATGATGCAGCCACTATGAAAACAGTGTGAAGTTGTCACACACACAAAATAGCCTATGTGACCTAGCAGTCATAGCTACTACTGGATTTATTCCCCGAGGAATTGAACGTTGAATCTTGAAGAGCTCTTTGCATATCCTTATTCATTGCAGCATTATTCATATTTACCAAACTCTGGAAACAGCCTAAATGCCTCTAAATGGATAACTGGATTAGGAGCTATGGTGTATTCATTCAGTAGGATATTCAACCTAATGGAAAGAAAAATGGAGACCTTACCATACGATACAATGTAAATTAAACTTGAGGACATTGGGCCCTCCCTGCTGGTGCAACAGGTTAGCACTTGAAGCTGGCCACAACTGCTTCAGTGCCGGTTCAATCCCTGGCCCCGGAGGTGAATACATGGCACAGCAGACCTCTCCTGATCTGCCCACTGCTCTGCTCAGTAGTGTACTTTGTTAATCTGCCTGTCTCGCCTGCTTCTCCCCTCAGCAGTGTACTTCGTCAATCTGCCTGTTCTGCTCCCCACTCTGTCTCTGGTGAATTCTCTCACTGACCTTGCACCTCTGGCTTGTACCCCAGTTCTGTATGGATAAATAAATAAATCTTTTAAAAAAAATGTGAGGACATTAATTTCACTCCTAGGAATCTACCCAAAGGACACAAAAACATTAATTCAAAAGGACACCTGCACCCCTATGTTTATTGCAGCACTATTTACAATAGGTAAACTATGGAAACAACCCAGATGCCCAAAAATGGATGACAGGGTCAAGAACATGTAGTGTATATCACACAATGGAATATTACTCAGCAATAAAAAAGATAAACCTATGCCATTTGCAGTGACATGGATGGAGCTGGAAGGGATCATGCTCAGTAAGATAAGCCAGAAAGAAAAATAAAAATACCAGATGGTTTCACTCATAGGAGGAATGTAGAGGAAACAAATAAGGAATCAGGAAAAAAAAGAATAATTATAATAAATACCACAATCATCAGGCAACTGTAAGCCAAAGACAGGGAGTGAGAGGGGTATAGGATGAAAACCAGAGGGAAGAGCACAGGGACTATGGTGATGTGCACGGGTGAACTGCTAACTTATTTGTCTTATTCCTTTCTTAAGAATTTCAGTGGCATTATTGAAAATCTCTTTTGTTATACAAAGGCAAGACTGTTAGATCCTCAGCTTATTCATTCACTTGATTGGCACAAAATATGTTGCACAGTTTTGATGGTTTTGCTTTATCATTTGCTGTCACTTGGGAACAGATGACATCAATCTGGATGTGTGAGGTTTTTAATGCAGGTAAGGATGGTTCTGAAGAGCATGAAAGACAACTAGCACAAAATCTCTTTTGGAAGAGAATTCAAATAAAATTATTTTCACAGGGTTCTGAAACTTGTCATGTTGTGAAAATAAACAACATCATTAAGAGCAAGAGATGAAGTGGATAATGAAGCTTCAGTTTAAAAACATCTTATTGATTGTGAATCTTAATTAGAAGAAATTTTACAAAATAAAAAATATGAAATAATAAAACATTTTCATTGTTTGTGACTTTTTTTAAGCTAACCTAGATTCAAAACACTGTTTTGAATAAACATGCATTAGTTACTTCAAAATAAAATATATCCATTAAAATTACCAAACTTCTAAGATACTTAATTTGACTTCCTATGTTCAACATCATTACCAAAATGTAAAATTCCAGATTCCTAAAACATTTCATGAGTTATTTATTTATTTATTTATTTGAGTTATTTATTTTTAGGAAGGAGCTTTTCAGGAGCAATCTGCAGATAAAAGACTTGACCTCAACTCCTTTTACTCTTTCCCTATAATATTCTCTTTTTTTTATGATAAAATGTAAACGTGATAAAAACTAAAACAAAACCCTTGAAGAGATTGACATCTTCTTGCATAAAAAACTGCATTAGGTAAATTACAAATGTCAGTCAAGTTGTAGTTCTTTCCGACTTTGTAGCATTCTAAGACATTGTAGAATTCGCAGCACAGAAATAAGCAAGAACAATGAACTGACGAACTGTTCTGAATTGTAAAAGACTTATGAAAAGGGACAAATACAGTGTTCTAACTTTAATGAGAGCTGGAAGTCAACAAATTGAATTCGCATTATAATGTCCTCAAGAAAACCTGCCCTGTGTAAGGACACACACCACACTGTCCATGTGTCACTCTATACCATGAAAGACTTCCACGCTGCTCTCTGGGCCCAGCCTGCTGGCAGAGAGGGCGCTGATGGGGTTCTGTCCACAGAGATCTGCAGCAAGTGGACAGGATTGGACGCACATTGCTCTCAACAACACGGATTTCTTGCTTGTTTTCCTCTCTGACAGGCATCCATCACCTGACTCACAGATGGTGCCGCCAGGACTACAGTTCACAAACCACTAACAGGGAGCAGAAGTGTTTGGGGAAATGTCTGACTTCTGGGCTGGGATAGTGCAGAATGTCCCTGGAACAATCCTGTCGTTCCAGAATGTAAGGAAAATTCCAAAGGATTAAGGGGCCACGACAATGGGACACAGACTAGCTGGAAAACTCCCACTGGCCAAATACAGGGCAGTTTGAGCATTAAATAATTCAAAACCATTGATAAATGGATATGAAATAAGGCAACAGCAACTTCCTTTATTGATATTTTGAAATTGCTAGTTAGAAAATCACCACTTTTGCAGCCATCACAGTACTGACTGACTCCAGCAGGCATCAGCATTGGATGCTAAATTGGATGAGGTATGTCTGGGAGCAGGTGCTGACACAGCCAGAGCAGCTCCTCATGCATCTCTACTAACCCACAGGAAGAGAAGGTGCCTTTGTAGTGGAGACACCAGGCGGATCCCACCTTACCCTAAGGAGATCCATGTTAACATCACAAAAAGTGAGAAAAATGGAAACACGTGTCTCTGCCAGAATGGCTGAGAAGCTCTGACAGTCATGCATCAGCTAGAACTGATCCTTCCACAGAGCAGATGGTCTGTGTTCTTCAGAAATATCAATAACTTCAAAGACAAGAAATGGCCGAAAAGCTGTTTGACATCAGACTGGAGACAAGACAACTAAATACAATGCGTCGTCCTACATTAAATCTTGGTAAGAGACATGATAATGGACAACAGTGAGATAATAAAAAATTGAATATGGATTGAATTGAATATAAAATATCAATATTTCCCGACCTTAATAGTGCTCTTGCTATTTTAAGAGAAGGTTCTTGTTCTTTGGAAATGTATAGTATTTCTTGTGGAGCTACTGATATATATGCACGCAAGACATGTAGCACTAGAGTATAGTAGAGGTTAGAAAAGTGGATCTACATGTGAAAATTGCCTATATTTGATAGGAGTAGACAGCTCCGTACAGTAACCCCAAAAGAAAAGAATAGTGGAAAGAAGTATGGCTAAAAGGCCAATGAAAAAGGTAAAATTGGTTTATTAAAGAAGGTAGACAAGGAAATCTGGTTGAAGGAACATAAAATGGAGAAGACTAACAGAAAACATTAAAATAGCCAGAATAGAGGGAAATTCCTAAACCTGACGAAAGTCTTTACAAACCTGCGGTAACATCATACGCGGTGGCGAAAGACCAACCAACCACCCGGGAGTAGGGCCTGGAATTCCACTTCGTGGGGCCTCTGCAGTGTGGCACTGGGGGGCTTCAGCAGGCACAAAGGCAAAAGTGAAGGCATTCAGATCTGAGAGGGGCAAATAAAGCTATCTGTATTTGTAGGCAACATGATCGTGTACACAGAAAATTCCAGGGACTAATTATGAAGTGATAGGCAAATCTAAGAAGGCTGAGATCCATGTATAAAAATTGACTGCATTTCTATACAAGAGTAGTGAACGATTAGAAAAAAAAAAACTGCATTTATAATGGCCTTAGGAAAACATTTGGGAGCAAATTTAGTGAAAGATATACAAGATGTGTGAACTAAAAACTACAAAACATTGCTAAAGGAAATCAAAGACCAAAATAGAGGCATGCCATATTCATGGCTTAGAAGGGTCAGCATGGTTAAAATGCCAACTCACCCTAAATTTATTTACAGATTTAATACAATCCCAGTCAAGAAACTGACATGCTGACTAAAATTCTGTGGAAAGTCCAGATGAGCAAAATTTTGTTGTGTTTCCTTTAATGTTTTGTAAATGTACCTATTAATACATACCGCTTGATAAGTTGCTTTTTCAATTTTAAGCCATATGTCTATTTTTTTATTAAAGAGTCCCCAGCATGCTAAATGAAGTTTATTTCTTAAGCATTTCATAATGGCTTTGGCCTGAAAATAGATTTATCTTAGAGGAAAAAGGATTAGTGTTTTTAAAAATGATTATATAACTTAAAAAATATTTATGCATGCAAGAACTGGAGTGTAGGTTAGTGGTATCAGGGGTGAGAGGATCCATCAGAGACTATGGGGAAAAGAACAGGTGGATTGACTGAAACACACTGCTGAGGGGAGCAGTGGGTGAGACAGGAGAGGTCTGCTGCACCCTGTGAGCAGTTCCTGGGCTGGGAATCAAACTCAGGCTGCAGTGGCTGGTGAGAGCTTTATATAAAGCTGAGACAACCCCCTGAGCTACCAGGGAGGCTCTTAGTTATTTATTAGTGTTAAGACTTAAGCCCAGACTGTCTTTAATATCATTTTTAATAACTGCCTAGTGTCCCATTAGATGAATATATTACAACCACTTTCATGTTGATAAGTCATTGAATAAAAATTCATTTCTGAATTTCACTTATCTGTTATCACATCACAGAATAAAATTTTTGAGCACATTTATAATTATAAACTTGGGACAAAGTCTTGGGTTTAGAAGAGGGCTCCCCGGTGAAGTCCTGGAGTAGTCCTTGATGCTGCTCCATATTTCCAGTTCTCCTTCCTGGCACTCAGTGGGATTAAACTTTCCTGCTCCTTAGGAATCCCAGTCACGGCCACATCCACTTACTCATGTTCTAG
>NW_004567121.1:27601840-27603817 GCF_000260355.1 Condylura cristata | reverse complement strand
TACTATAGTGAAAAATAAAACTCGAGTTAAGTCATTGTGATTTGGATGTTGCTTGTCCTTCCCTTTAAACTAACCCATTCAAACTGATACGCGGTCTAAAATCTGCCAACGTCAGTGATCACATCGCCAGACAAAGAATAAACATTCTGGGGTGAACACTGAACCGTCCCCGGCATCAGGAAGAACCACATCGCCAGTTGGCGAATCGTCTGCATTCTGCTCCTGAAACAGGAACCGCCGGCGGCCGCACATGCCGCTGGGGTCGTGGAGTGCCAGGAGCCAGGAGCCGCCAGCAGCGAGGACAGTCACTCTGAGTCTGTGTGATGAATGACCAGTCACTCACTGGGTCACACAGATAGTGTATTATTTAAGTCGTATCCTTAACACTGATCCTTAACACTGCAAAGTGCAGTCAAGGAGACTAGTGAACACAGCTAGACCGAAAAGTCACGACTCATGACATTGCTTAGGCTTGTGAGTGAAATGGAAACAACTTCAAATAAATCCAAAGGTTGGGTAAGTTTAGTGCAAGCGATGAATTTAGTGCAAATGCCTGAAGTTGAAGAACTAGTGGAAGAACTTCCTTTATGAAAGAAGCAGGTTGAAAGGAGGCTGGGTGTCATCTCACTGGTCACCTGTGAGGGAGGAGACTGTCCACAAAGGACCTGCTATAGCCACAAGCCCTCTCTCTCCTGGGGCACCAGGCCGCACCCCCTAAGGCACCAGCTTTGCGGTGAGGCCCTCATGCTCCCTCTGGTGGCACAAAATGCCTATGCGGAGCATGAACACCAGAACCCTGGAGCTGTACAAGGCCTCAGCTCCCACCCAGGCTCATTCCCTCATTTGTAAAGTTTAAGCAAACTTTTAATGATCTAACTAATAAATGCCTCTTCTCTTTGGAAAATATTCAAAAATAGAGAAACAATACTGCTCTAATATGATTCACAAGCATTTTTAACATTAGAACACGTTTCTTTATTTTCCTTCCAGTTATGCTGATATAATTGATGTAC
Source organism: Condylura cristata (assembly GCF_000260355.1). Taxonomy (NCBI): domain Eukaryota; kingdom Metazoa; phylum Chordata; class Mammalia; order Eulipotyphla; family Talpidae; genus Condylura; species Condylura cristata. The sequence continues at coordinate 27,602,804 of NW_004567121.1, read as the reverse complement.
AGTGCTCATCTGTTGAAGGTGCACAGCATATTCACATACAGATCCTGTGAAGTGATCACCACAATATGTTTAATTAATATCCATCAGCTCATATTAGATACAAGAAAAGAAAAAATGTGTTTTCCTTGTGATAAGGACTCTTGGGGATTTCCCTAAATCTTGCTCAGCTAACTACACTCATCATGTTGTAACTTACCTTCCTACGACTTATTTATAACTGGAAGTTTCTTTTTTTAAGAGTTTGTGAATGGATGAAATGGTATCTACGAGTCTCTTTATATAACACTACCTCATGAGAATTTTTTAATAACTATAACTCGTTCAAAAGCATCATTTTTAATGAGTGTGATGTACCCCATGGAACATTTGCCTTAGAAATGCTTAACGACAGTAAAGCTACTCTCAGCTTCCCATCCAGATAGGAGGAGTAAATAACAACATTTTTTGGCTATTGTTTATTAAAATGTCTAGAGTGACATGCTGTTTGAAGTGTGAGCCATGCTGTGTGAAATGGGTACAACTTTTTTCCCTCTCTAGGATGAAACAAAAATCCTGATTCACAGCATTTGCCAATTTCTGTGGTGAAAATATTCCTACCACAGTTGATTTCAAGTTACCAACCTGGCATTGATGACCACAGTGGTGGGATGTCATAATCAGTAGCACATAGTACATACATTTTCCACAGAGAGACGCAGGGGAGATAAATAACCTCAAGAACATGGTAAAATGTAATAATGAGAAAGTGATGACTTTTAAGTATTGATATAGTTTAATAGACTACTTGTAACTTTATCATTTAATTTTTTTTAAAGATTTATTTAGTTATGTATACAGAACTAGGGTACAGGCTAGAGGTGCAGGGGCAGTGAGAAGATTCAGAGTGGGGAGCAGAACAGGCAGATTGATGAATGGAACAGGCACATTGCTGAGGGAAGCAGCGGGTGAGTCAGGAGAGGTCTGC
>NW_004567121.1:27598176-27601200 GCF_000260355.1 Condylura cristata | reverse complement strand
TGTAACCCAGAGAGCATGCCAGTCCCTCTGGAGAATGAAATATAACCAGGGACAATGAGGGGCGTGAAAGAAAGGAAATGTAACACGTGCTGTTTATTATACCGTGTAGTGTGGACACTGGCACTGAGGAAAGAGCAGCCTTATCTTCGCAAGGTGACCTGCAGGCTTCAACAGTGCTGCTGACGTCACAGAATACAGTCACCCTGACATTAGGTGACTCCTGATGGCAGAACCACCACCTCCTATAAGGCAGGCATATCAAGAACACAAAATTCAATCACCTGTATTTGATTTATTATCTACATTGTATTATAAATTTAGAGAAAACCAGAAGACAACAGGCCCCTCCCTAGTGGCGCAAGGAGTTAACGCTCAGCACTATGATGCTGTCCTCAGCCACTGGGGCAAGAATTCCACCCCTGGCCAGGAATGTGCCCCACAGGGTGCCCTCTCCTGGCCCCACAGGGTGCCCTCCGACCCACTGCTGCCCTCAGCAGTGTATTTCATTAAATCTGCCTGTTCTGCTCCCCACTCTGTCTCTGGTGAATCTTCTCACCACCCCCACACCTCTGGTCTGTACCCCAGTTCTTGTGTGCATAAATAAACCTTAAAAAAATAAAGCTATGACATTCTTAGAAGAAAACATAGGAGTAAGTCTCCATACCTTGAGTTTGACAATGATTTCTTAGATTGACACCAAAACACAAGCACGCTGCCATGCTCCATAGGTTGAAGCTCAGGTGCAGTTTCACACACCTTGGCCTCTTGACTCTCACTTCCAGACCTGGTGCTGGGTCCGGGCAGCAGCTGCTGCTGCTGAACATCTCCCTCCCCCAGGCTGCTTCCTGGCTCTCCATCCTGCCATTTTCTTCCAGCAATCTCTGTCCAGGTAAAAGGTCAAAATGCTTCTGATACTAAACTGAGTTCCTTCCAACAGGGTTCCTGAGCCCCAAGCAAATCAACACTTGGTGAGGTCCCCGGAGACTCACCAATCATTTAAAAACCCCGGAGAGGCTCCAGAACAGTCTACAACCGTGAGGATGTGGGTCCAACTTGCTAGGAGACTCTGCATGATGTCTCACACCTGCGTGATCCCCAGCTCGGCTGGGATCCACAGTTATAAGGGTTTGGGGAAGAATACGAAGGGTAACCCAGGGGGAGAAGGTTGGGTAACTGAAGTTGGGCTACGAAGTCAGGCTTGGCGAGAGGTGGGACAACTTGCTATGGTGGAAGCTGAGCTGCCAGGTCTTAGGGATCACGGGATGAGGAGAAAACATTGGTCACGAGGACTTCCAGGCTGGGGCACCTGCTAAAGGGTGAAGTCCTCAGCTGGGATAGAAAATACATAGGCGAGGCTGCTGAAATGGATGCCTGTGACTGCTGTGTGGGGGTGAAGCAAGCTGGAAAAGGAGGTCTGGAGCTGAGCTGAGCCAGGGAGGCTGAGAGACCACCAGAGATGTGGTGTCCCAGAGACAGGGTGACCACCCCCCAGTTCTGTTACACCTGCTGTCCTGGACTCTGAGTCACGCCTGGGTGGCATTTTTCTCCTCTCTTTTTCTTTTCTCAATTGGGGTGACCAATCACATGGTTTCCCTTAAGAGAGAGCCTGAAGGGAAGGGAAAGAAATGTGGCTCTAAGTAGGGTCTCTTTTCATCCACCTGCTCCTTTTGGGGTCCTCACCCAACTGTCTAATCCTTCCTCGGTCTCCTATATGTCACCTTTCCTATTTTCTTCTCTTTGGCCGTGTTTCTCTTCCCACTTCCACAGGGAGGAACCCACACCCACAGACCCAAAAGCTCTGGCCATCTAGGTCACCCCAAGTTGCACCTCTGTGGTGTTTGAAGGAAGCAAAAGTCTGAGGGGGGGGCTTTTTAGTCTCCCTGGTCCACCGGGGAGGGGCTGTCCCTGTGGGCCAGGCCTCTCTGCAGCCTCACTGGCCAGGCAGGAGGCCAGCCTCCTAGTCACAGCTCTGCCTGCTCCCTGCCGAGTGGCCCTGGACCAAAGCATTTCTGCTCTTGGAGTCCCTGGTTCTTTCCTCTGCAAAGATGGAGATTGAACTCGTGATCAAAACGTCTCTTTCCTCTGAGAAGTTGTGTTCATATTCTTTGGTGTCATTTCTCTCAGAGGCTCAGATCATAAGACAGGCAGTATCCGTCACCTTGGAAATCAACAGTTTTGTGTATGTATGTGTGTCTCCTTAGCCGGAGACTGAGGAGTAGAGGCCGTCAAGTCCCGAAGCGCCAGTTCCCCAGGGCTAAAGTCTCTTCTTGGTGGCTGCCCAGCCCTGCTGCGGTAAACCCCAGACGGGCTCCTCGCCAGGCCTGCACCAGCCGCTGTCCACCTGCAGGAGGCGCGGCAGACACATCGGGGCGAAGGGAGTCGCCAGCTTCTGGGAAGGGTTTCTAAGAGGCGCTCGGGAACCAGAGCAGAGAGGGGTTGAAAGGAGGAGGTGAGGAGAGCTTACAGGAAGAGCAAGTGAAGAGCAGGGGACAAGAAGGGGCAAGGTGTCCGGTGACCACCATTACAGGCCGAAGCCTCAGTTTCCTCGTTTACAGAATCCCAGAGGGCAGTCACGGAGGATGCGCTATGCATGGGCTGGAGCGGTCTGGCTCACAGGACGTGTGAAAATCGGTACCAGGGCGCCGGGAACTTGCAAACTTCTCTACTGTGGGGGGCCGGCAGGTAGGTATCAGGCGGTGGTGACAAGGGAAAGCAGTAGGAGGTGTAAGCAGACCCAGGGAGGCCTGCCATTGACCGCCGCGCCTCAGTTTGCTCATCAGTAAAATGGGGTTAGTGAAGCTGCAGGTGAAGAATATCCCAGAGGCGGCGACCTCGGGAGGGTGCACAGCGGCCGAATTCGGGCCAGAGCTTTGGGAAGCAGGACAGGATCCGGCTCCGGTGGCGTTGGGGGGAGTCCCGGAGGGGCGTGAAGCTGCCCGGAGGTCCGGGGCAGGGGGTCCAGACACGCTCGGCGGGGAGGAGGTCGACGCCCACGCTCCCACCCGCAGATGCCACTTCGAGCCT
>NW_004567121.1:27588071-27597825 GCF_000260355.1 Condylura cristata | reverse complement strand
GCGCCCATGCCATGGAGAAGCTGGCGGCCGGGCTGGCGGGCCTGCGCTGGAGCATGGGCGCCTTCCCGCTGGACCTCATCGTCAGCCGCTGCCGCCTGCCCACGCTCGCCTGCCTCGGGCCAGGTACCGGGGTGCTGGGAAGGGCGACCGGGGGCCGCGGGGCAATCGGGGACGCTCTCGGCAGGTGCTAGCGGGACCGTGAAGAGGCCGCTCCTGTGGCTCGCCGGGGCTCCCGCTCTCTCTTCGCGCGCCTCCCCGGGAAACTGAGGGCCCTCGAGCCGGGGGTCCTCTCTCCCTGGGCCCCACAGATGGACGCCGGGACAGAAGCCCAGGTCTGCGGCCAGCCCGTTCGGAGTCCTCCGCCAGGCTGCAGCCCAGAACTTGCGCGAGCCACCTGGCCCGCCCCGTCGGTGCTCCCTTTGCCCCGGCGCCCCCAGACCCCGGCCGGGCCGCGCCTCCTCCTCTCTTTGTCTCCGGCCTCTCACCTCCATCCTCTGAATCCCTGGGTCCTCGAACTCGGTCTCCCCACGGCCGCCACCCCCCAGCCCCGCTCTGCCTCTGTTGGGACCGGGCTCGCACCGCCTTTTGCATTCCGAGGCGCAGCCTCGCGTCCTCGCGGGCGGGCAGGCCACCTCCGGGGAGCCCGAGTGAGGGGTCGTCCCGCCCGGCGTGATGTTCCCGGCCCCTGCCCCCGCCCCCCATAGGTTGCCCCACTTCTCGGGGCCCTGCGCCTGGGCTGCCCTGCGGATGGGACCGTGCGTGGGGCCGCAGAGGGGCCGCCTGCAGGCTGCGTAGAGCGAGGGGACTGTTTGGGGGAAGAGGGGCTGCTTGGCTGGGGGAGGGGCGGGAGCCGGGGCTGGCAGCCAGGCCGGGGGTTTTGTGTGTGAGAAGAATAGGGGTTTGGCCCGCGTTGGCACACTCGCTTCCCTGAATGCTAATGGGGCCCGCGGCCACTGGCTCCTCTCCTCTCCGCGGGGCCCGCAGCCCCTCCTCCGATCCTGGGCGGCGTGGGGTGGGCCCGTCAGCTCAGCTTGCTGCGGCAGCGGGCTCGAGGTCGTCCGTGCCCCGCCGGCTGGCAAGGGTGCCCCGCAGCCCAGCATCTTGCTCTCCCCATGTCACCAGATCGACAGCTTGAGATCCGGAGACAGCCGTGTCAGCAGCAAGGCTGTGTGTGTCTGTGTGTGGAGGGTTCTGCTGGCCCAAGTTCTGCCAGGCCAATTCCCACACAGCCTCTGTGACGTCTGTCCCTCCTGGGGGTCCTTTCTGAGTTGCTCAGCCTGTGCAGGGCGCCTTCCGGTGCTCTTCACACCTATGGTGCCCCTGTTTGTCTCTGGCGTCACACCCTGTGAGAGTAGGCAGTTTATTGTCTTCCGCGGGGCTCCTTGAGGAAGTTCCCCCAAGATTACAGCGACAGTGAGTGTGAGCAAATACACGCCCGTGTGCTGGCATGTGGCTGTGGGCGCGCGTGTGTGTGACCCAAGTGTATTAAGAGTCTTGGAGGTTCCTGTGTGCCTGTGCATTTGAGAAGGCCCCGACTTGGGACCACGGACTGAGTTGTGTCCTTGGGGTCACAAGCTAGGTGGCTGTGCTGACCCAACGCTTGGTGACCGTGGCCCATGCTGTTGGTGTGTGCCCGTTCGTGGATGGGCTGGGGAGAGTGTCAAGAGGAAGCGGCAGGTCGGGACAGCCGCGTGGGCCCAGGAGGTGAGGAGCTGAGGACGAAGGCCCAGTTCCGCCACCACGACACGCACAGTGTGGGCCAGGCCCTCACCAAAGGTCCTGGACGCATTCTCTTTCCCATGTCCATTTCAGTCTTCATGGAGACCCCAGCTTTCAGAGCAAATCATTTCCCATTTGGTGGTGGGGGGCAGAGGTGTAATAAATTGTCCCTGGAGGGGGCTAAGAAGGCGCATTCCCCACCCCCACCCTGCCCACCAGCTGCAGCCAGGAGACAGCTCCACTGGCCTCCTGGAAGCTGGGCCAGCCTCGCCTGCTCGCCTGCTTCCCTGGAAACCGTTGCTGGGTTTGGAGCCTCCCAGCCCAGACCCCTCCTAACACCTCTGCCCCAGAGCAGCTTTCTCTAGGACCAGGCCCCACACCCCCTCCTTCAAATATCCCTCCCAAGCGTCATCACTTCGTTTTTCTAAGTCTGGGAGGATGCAGGCTGTGAGAGTGACGAGCCAAGAAGCCGCTTTCTGAGGTGGGGCTGTGGGTACGAGACTTACTCCTGTTCGGGGATGAGGCCCCCTGGATGCCCAGGCTGCCTGTGGCAGTGGGTGCAGAGGAGCAGCCCCGGGGCCAGGGCCCCCCTCCTCTACGCCCCGTTGCTCTCCCGGCCCCTGGAGCCCTCACAGCCAGGACCCACACCTGCAGCCCCTTCTCTGCGGTCCCCATTCGCCCAGCAGGACCCTCCTGGCCTGGCCCAGGCAGTGACTGGGGCTAAGAATTCTGCTGGTGTGAGCCTGGGTGGTGCTGAGGCCCAGCTCAAGGGTCTCCTGCTCAGTAAAGTCTCTTTCACCCCCACACCCCCAGCCAGAGTTTGCCGTGCTCAGTGAGAGCTTAGTGCCTCAAACTTGCTCTGTATTCTCAGTTTATATCTCTTCCCACCGCCCCAGGGACCTCAGGGTTCCTGGAGGTCAGGGGCTGGGCTCACCCCCTGGGAGCCCCTGCCCCCAGCATAGGGCCTGGGACAGCAGGCACCCGGACTGAATGATGATGAAGGATGGCAGCCCAGTGGCGGGCCGGGCTGCCATCAGGGGCCAGAGCTCCAGGAGGTAGGGCCTGACTTAGCTGCCCCGAGGCCACAGCCAGCAGCCTGCCTGTCCCTTGAGCATGTCTGGCCTTGAGCAGGGCAGGGATCCTGGATCCTGGGGAGCTTCCCTGGACAGGGTCTTGCTGAGAAGGCATAGAGGTCACCCAGCCTGTTCTTTCTGCCCGCCTGATGTTTTTCCTCCCCTCAGCTTCTGTCCTCCCTTTCCCTTCCCAGGGGAGTATGCGGAGGGCGTCAGTGAGCGAGACATCCTGCTCATTCACTCCTGCCGGCAGTGGACCACAGTGACAGCCCACACCCTGGAGGAGGGCCACTATGTCATCGGACCCAAGATTGACATCCCCCTGCAGTACCCAGGTGTGCCCACCCAGGGACAGATGGCATAAAGCTGATGGGGGGAGGATGGGCAAGACAGGCAGGGCTGGGGGTGGGGGGAGGGTTGGTGACCTGCTTCCCTGGAGCTAGAGCAGGGGGCAGGGTGGTGGCTCGGCTGAGTGAGGGCAGGTGGTTTGCCTGTGCCGTGGAGCCCTGGGCTCCTGGAGAGGTGGCTTCCAGGTTTGCAAGCTTCAATTCACATTTTATGTCAACTAGACTTTAAACTAATGATTAAAAAATATACCTTTAAAAATATATATATACCTTTAAGTAACTACCCACCAAAGCTTAGCCCTAACTGGATAGCTTCAGGGTGTCACCTTGAGCTGCCTCTTCACTTTTTTTTGAACGCACCCTCCAGGAGAACAGCTCCTGCCAGCATCTTCTCAGCCTTGTGCCACCCAAACACTTCAGAAACAAAGAGAGGCTCAGGCTGATTATCTGGCTGCATCAACTCCGATCCTGCGTGTCCCATTTTGTGTGTGAGAAGCTTATTGTTTTCATTGATTGACTTTATAGCTGAATATTAACATTTTTGAGTTTAAGAAGAGTGTGCTCATGAACTTCAACTTTGATCAGTTATATGCATGATGTTAATTTCCTACAAAAGTTGTGTCTGAGGAAAAGATTCTGCTTCTAAACACACAAAGGATAGCTCTTTCATTTTACACCTGATGAAGCAGGGTCAGAGACAAAAGTGACTCACCCAGGGTCACAGCTAGAAAGTCCAGAGGAAGGGCCAGACCCAGGTATCCTGACCTGCCTGGGTACTCAGCCTGGCACCAGGAATGCAGGATTACCGCACTCTGAGGGGGGTGGGGCATCAGACTCCCCACCTGTGCCCAGGACCCTCAGCCCTTGGGTAGTAATCCCTGGGGCCTTCCAGACACTGGGCCAAGAATTTCCTGCATTTCATTCGCACAGTAACACTGAGAGTCTGATCAACTTCATTGAACACACTTTGCAGAAACAGAGGCTCAGGACCGCAGTGCTTCTGTTTTTCACAACCCCCACACCCCCATTGACCCCAAAGGTTGGGAACCCCCTGGGCTGGAAAGACTGGCAGTGCTGTCCTCGCAGGTACCACCGTCCCCCTGGCCCTGCTGGGCCTCCTGAGCCAGTGAGTGAGGACTGCGCCTGGACACAGCCTCTGTCTGCTCCTTAGAACAACCCCTTGGAGCAGGAACATCCTCGTAGCTCTCAGACCCCTTAAAACAAGGAGGAGACTATCTTAATGGCCGCTCGGACTGGGGTTCTGTGCCCGCCTTGGGGCTCTGAACAAGAATGATCGAAGCTAGAAATTTCCCACCTTGGCACCTGGCACTGGCCAAGGGGGAGGTCTCAGGTCATCTTGGGATAAAAAGTGAGGGTTGGAAAAATCCCTCACTGACAGAAATGCCAGCTGGGGCTGCCCCCACTTCAGCGTCCCACCCACCACCAAGGCACAGAGCCCGGTGGGGACCTGTGGGTTCAGGGGCCCCCAGCCCTTTCTGCCACTTCTTTTGGTGGCTCCCTGCCACTGTATCTACAGTGTCATTTCGGGGTGACAGCTGGCGGGCAGCGGCCCGCAGCCCCTCTCCTTTCCGGTGGGCTTGGGGGAGGGGAGGCCGAGGCCCCCAGGGGCGGGGGAGGCCTGGCTGGGGCGAGTTAACGTTCAGAGTGGCTCGGAGTGGCGTGGCGCAGATTCCTCCTAATGAATTAACAATGACGCGAGAGCCACGGTGGAGGGGGAGGGGAGGACGGCGGCGCCCAGTGGGGTTGGGGGCACGGCGGGTCAGCGGACTCGCTCAGACACCCCCCCCCCCGCCCCCCGCCATATCCAACCCTCTCACCCCCCACGACGGCAGCGGGGCACCGGGTGCCCGGAGCTGAGCACACTGCCATTCTGCGGGCGGGAAGACTGAAGCCCACGGCTTCACTTGCCCAAGGGCACCCAGCAGTTTGGTGGCAGAACTGGGGTTCAGCCAGCTCCGACCTTCTCTAAAGCTGTGCGTTTACCCATCATCCTTGATGGGGCGTCTGCGCAGGGAGCAGCGCGGGCAGGGGGGTGACAAGATGCTTCCCCTGGAAACTGCCCACCTGGCGAAGGGGCAGCGTGAATGTGCCCGGCAGGAAAGGATGGGGAGTGGGGCAGGCCAAGGTAGAGCAGGCCCCTAAAATGCTGGGGACCTCGCTGAGGGGTGCAGGACAGGAAGCTGCCCAGGGGCTGCAGCAGGAGGAAAAGGCTTGCAGGGGCCGCGCGTCCTCCCGGGAGACCCCCCTTCCTTCCTCCGGCTGTAATGACCGGGGCGGGCTGCAGGCTGCGGGGAGGGGGTGGTGCTGGCTACCATGGTTACATCGATCTCCCCAGCCACATCCTCCCCCTGCTCCTGCCCCGACTTGGCTCTGGCTCTCCCCACCGGGGGCAGCGGCATTTCTCCCTGCCTGGACGTTTGTGGTGGGTGTTTGTGTGGTGGGCAGGGGGCTGGGGATACTCTGTGTTGGATGGTGGGAGACTCGGACCCTCGCCCCTGCTCAGGACCGGCCCCCAGATTTATCCCTCTGCCCCTGGGGCTGTGGCACCTCTTAGGCCCCTTCCTGAGAGGGCCTCAGGAGGAGGGGGTTCCTCCAGCTTTCTCCCTGCATCTTCTCTTTCAAGCTTCTCCTTTCTCTTCCTGCGTCTAGCTGTTGCTGTGGCAGGCTGTGCCCTCGGCTTCTGCTTTTCATACTCTGCACTAAGGGGTCCTTTATTTTTTAAAGATTTATTTATTTATGCATACAGAACTGGGGTACAAGTCAGAGGTTCAGGGGCAGTGAGAGGATTCACCAGAGACAGAGCAGAGAGCAGAACAGGCAGATGGATGAAGTCCACTGCTGAGGGGAGCAGCGGGCGGGTCAGGAGAGTCTGCTGGCTTTGTGGGTCACCTCGGGGGCGGGGGATCAAACTCACACTGAAACAGCTGTGGTGAGCTTGCAGTGCTGCGACCCAACCCATTGCGCCACCAGGGAGGGCCCCCTTTATTTATTTTTAAAGATTTATTTATTTGTGCATACACAAACTGAGGTGTAGGCCAGAGATGCAGGGGGTGAGAGGATTCACCAGAGACAGAGTGGGGAGCAGACAGGCAGATCAAATGAAATACACTGCTGGGTGGAGACAGGAGAGGTCTGTTGCGCCATGTGGGTCAGCTCCCTGGCGGGGGATTGAGCTCATGCTGCAGTGGCTGCTGCTGGCTTGATTGCACAAGGGGTCTTAATCTGGGTTTCTGACTGGCCTCGGTAGCGCCAGGATCCCTCAAGCTGGATCAAAGTGGTGTGTGTGTTCACACCAGGCTCAGCCCCAGGCATATTTCTGGGAGGAGCGGCCCTGAGTGTTAGGATCTCTGCTCTGCCCCACCCCTGGGCTGGCTTCCCTGCCCCACAGTTGAAGCCTCCTGTGGCCCCCTGACCTCCAGCCTGTACTTCTGACCAGGGGTGCAGGCCCTGCTGTGGTAGTGACCCACACGCTCACTACCCTGGGGCACCCCCTAGAGGCCCGCCTGCCCCTCCTCATGTTCCCACTCGGGGTTAACAGCTCTGCCTCCCTGTTCTAGGCTGGTGGCCCAGCTCAGGGTCCTGGGCCCCTTCCTCCTCTGCTGCCCCTCACCTGCCACCCACTGTGCTGAGGTCCCTTGACGTATCTTCTGATCTGCTTGTTTCTTGCCCTTCTCTCTGCTTCTGCCCCTGCGCGTCTCTAGAATCCAGTACTGGTCATTTCCCTGAATGGTCTCCCAGTTATCTTTGTAAAGTTTCAACTTTGAGCTCTGTGTTTCCTTGCTCAAAACACAGCAGTGGGTCTCATTTCTTACAGAATAAAGTCTTACTGTCTTAGCCAGGCATTCAGAACCTCTCACACCCAGTTGCTGTCTTCACCTCATGTCACCTCCCTCCTGGAGTCCTGCCCGCCAGCCTCTCTCCATCTTAGGCCACAGTCTGCTTTCCTGTGGCTGTGTGGACTGTCTCCCATGTGGACTGTCGGTTCTCTAAATCTCTTTTCATTCTTAAGGTGCAGCTTGGTGACCCCCTCAGATGCTGCCAGGCAGGCTTACCCCGACATGGAAGTCTTCCAGCTCTTTTCAGGAGCCTGTTGCAACATGCCACCCCCAGCCATCACTGGGGGCTCCCGGGCAGCCACACCTTGTATGTGGTTTCCTTGAGAGCAGACTGTATTTTATCCAGATTGGCACCTGCTGTCAGGCCTAGCAGTGTCTGGCACACAGTGGGTGTTTTGTAAATGTCTGTGGAGTGAATCAGTGACGGAAGCCATGACCAGGAAGGTTGCAGAAGCCAGGGCACCTTGTCTTTTCTCGGCCTGCTGCCTCCTTCTGTACAAGACTCTTCTTTCTGAATAAGGCCTGAGAAGAGGCTGTCCATAGTGCCAGGGCAGTTGGCAGCTGGTGTTTGAGCTCATGTAGCTGGGCACATAAAATGTGTGCAGCCGGTGAGGGGGGACATGGTTTAAAAGGGTGTCAGCTTCATGAATTAGCATCATCCCTTAAAATCTGTCTCATGGCAGTATCTGCTGGACCGGCTGAGACAGCCCTGCTTGTAGGTTAGGGAGGCCTCACCAAGGGAGGCAGCTTTGCTGGGCGTGGAATAGAGGCCTCTGGACAGGGCAGCTGGATATTGGTCTGGGGCAGGGTCCTGGGGCAGAGCTAGGGTCTGAGTGGCTCTCCTGAGGCCTCCAAGTCCTGGGTTGGGCCCCTGGCCTGCTCAGTACATTGGTATTGCTAAGTAATCCAAGGAGCCAGACCTAGGCAGGGCCCAAGATCACCTGCTCCTAAACCCTCAGGTGAGGACTCACATGGAAATGGACTTACACACAGGTGCAGTAAATCGGTGGGGCAGGGACCACGCCAGGAGCCAGCATCCTCAATGCCACACACTGACGCTGGATCAGAGACAGATGTGTTCAAGTGTCTTGCACTTGGGTTTCTCTGGGCAGGCAGCTCCTGGCCTCACTGTGCACCCACAAGCTCTTCACAGGTGTGGGCTGGGCTCTAGTTGCTAAGATTCTGCACTCACCCCCCACAGAGGCTGGAGCCAGATGACCAGCCCCTCCCATCCCGTGCTGATTAAAATCTGCTCTTCTGTCCACCTGGTTTCTGAGGGCCTGGCTGAACGGAGGGTAGCAAGAAGTAGAGACCGGGCAGGCCGGGCCCTCGGGGTCTCTGCACAGCCTGTGCTTCCTCCTGTGCAGGGAAGTTCAAGCTCCTAGAGCAGGCCCGGGATGTGCGGGAGCCGGTGAGGTACTTCAGCAGCGTGGAGGAGGTGGCCAGTGTGTTCCCTGACCGAATCTTTGTGATGGAAGCCATCACCTTCAGTGTCAAGGTCAGTCCTTCCTGTTCCAGGCGTGGTGCTCCCACCTTCCCCTGCCTTCCGGGTGACCTGGCCCCTGGTCGGAGGGGTGCCACTAGGGCCCAGGAGACAAGGTGTCAGAGTGTGCCACCGGCTGTCCCTACAGGGCTTTGGCACAGTCCGGCCTTGTCACAGAGCGGATGTAGGTGCACCGAATGCAGACTCCCCCTGCACAAGGTGGTGGGGCAGGAGGGCGTGCGTGGCGGCTGGGGCCCTCTCAGGGCTGCCAGCCCTGGCACCTGTCAGGCGCTGCGGTGGCTGTGGGGAGTAACCCCTTCGGCATAGGTCAGCCCCTGTCTCTCACAGCAGCCTTGTTGAAGGGATAGGGCATGTCCAAGTTGTAAGAATAACAGTAAAAGCCACTTCCTGACTAATTTCAAACTGAGTCACTGTATATAGTCTCTTTAATGCTTATAGCAACTGTCCCAAGTAAATTACTCCTCGAGGTAATTAAGGCCCTGGAGGTAACTCACCTAGGCCAGGGCACTGAGGGTCTCTCCCGACTCCTCACACCCCTCTATCCTGCGCTCTCCAGCTGGGCTCAGTCCTGGTCCCAGAGGGCCTGGCATGGCTGGCTTGCCCGAGGGCCCTGGCTAAAGGCCTCCCCTGTTTCTGGGGCCCCCAGGTGGTGTCGGGTGAGTTCAGCGAGGACAGCGAGGTGTACAACTTCACGCTGCACGCGGGCGATGAGCTCACGCTCATGGGCCAGGCCGAGATCCTGTGCGCCAAGACCACCAAGGAGCGCTCGCGATTCACCACCCTGCTGCGCAAGCTGGGCCGGGCCGGGGCGCTGGCAGGGGTGGGTAGCGGCGGCACCCCAGGGGCCCCGGGGGGTGGGGCCGGCGGCGGCGGCGGAGGGGGCGCCAGGCCCCTCAAAGGCAAGATGCCCTGCCTCATCTGCATGAACCACCGCACCAACGAGAGCCTGAGCCTGCCCTTCCAGTGCCAGGGCCGTTTCAGCACGCGCAGCCCGCTGGAGCTGCAGATGCAGGAGGGCGAGCACACGGTGCGCGCCATCATCGAGCGCGTGCGGCTCCCGGTGAACGTGCTGGTGCCCAGCCGGCCGCCGCGCAACCCCTACGACCTGCACCCGGTGCGGGAGGGCCACTGCTACAAGCTGGTCAGCATCATCTCCAAGACCGTGGTGCTGGGGCTGGCGCTGCGCCGCGAGGGCCCCGCGCCGCTGCACTTCCTGCTGCTCACCGACACGCCGCGCTTCGCGCTGCCGCAGGG
>NW_004567121.1:27518529-27587506 GCF_000260355.1 Condylura cristata | reverse complement strand
GGGAGGTGGCCAGCGGGTGGGGGGGTGCTGAGGGGGTGCGCTTGATTGGCCCAGAGAGCAAGGTGGGGGCCCTGGCCAGCTCGGCCTCCAGCCCCGGAGGGGGCAGGGGAGGGCGGTGAAAGGTGGTGCTGGGGAAACCGGGAGCGGGACTTGGGCTTTGCGTTGCGGGACAAAGAGGCCAGCGGGTCCCTAGCCGCAGGTGACCAGGCGAGACTAGGACAGCTACGCAGAAACCAGCCCTCAGGTGGCCAGTGAAAGGCGGTTCGTGCTGAAGCAGCCTCGGACGCGCTCGCTGCCCTCCCCCACCCACGCGGGCGTCGCCGGCGTCGCGGGCGTCCGGGCGCCCTGTGAAAGGCCGAGAGCCCGGCGGGCGCGGGTGTGGAGCTGCCTCGCCCAGGCGCGCTGCGCTCGGGTTGGACGGCTCCCAACCGTCCCCGTGCGCTGGGTGCGGCTGTGAGGAGCCTCAGCGGCAGGCGCTTGCTTTCCGTCCTCCCGCTGCCCGATGCCTTTTGATGCACCGCCATTTTCTCACACTCACGAGGGCTTTGCAGGTGATAGGAGGTTGGGTATGAGTTGTGCGCCCTGCATGAGGGAAACCGGCTTCAGAGCCTGGATGGGGGGTTTGGGGGGGCAGGAAAGCAGTCGAGGTGCCAGGTGAGGCAGCCCCTGCCCAGTAGGGTGAAGTGTCGCCCCAGCTCCTGAGGACAGGCGTCCTGGCCCTCTGCTTGCAGGTGAAGGAGGAGTGCCGCCTGCTCAACGCCCCACCTGTGCCTCCACGGGGTGCCAACGGCAGCGGGCGGCTGTCGGGCAGCCCCCCGGTGCCCCCACGCTTCCCCAAGCTGCAGCCTGTCCACTCACCCAGCTCCAGCCTCTCCTACTACTCCTCTGGCCTCCAGGATGGGTGAGCCCCTTCCGTTTCTTGGTGCTGGGTCCTCCTAAGGCTGATGGAGGGGGGCTGCGAGGGGATGGGTGCTGAGGAGGAGGATGACTGCAGGGTGGGGTGGGCGGTCGTGGGGGTCCTTCGGGTCCGCTGGCTGCGGAAGAGGGCTGCTGTCCAGGGTCTGGGAGCCGGCCCAGCCGCCTGTGCCCTGCCGCCGTCCTGCTCAGTTTGCTTCTGTCTTATGCCGGTCGGTGGGTGCATCCGCCCTGGCTGCCGCCGGTCTGGGACGCTGCCACAGGGTGGATCGTGTGTGTCCTTCAGTTTAGCTCGTCTTTTGGGGTCTCGGGCCTGGAGGCTGGGTGCCGGCCAGTGCGGCCGAGACCGAGGGTGGCCGCTGTGGCCTGCAGAGCGCAGCCTGCCGTGTGTGCGCCGCGTCGCTGTTGGCTCTCCGCGCACCGCCTCACCTTCCCACTCGCGTCTCTCTGCCACAGGGTGGGTTCCCGCAGTGGCAGTGGCTCTCCGTCGCCGGATGCCTACTCCCTCTATTGCTACCCATGCACCTGGGGAGACTGCAAGGTGGGCGAGTCCTCTAGCCGCCCGCCCCCGGGCCCCCTGCCCTCGACCACGCAGCCCAGCCAGGCCTCCTGGGTCCTCGCGGAGCCCCTGAGCAGTCGAGCTGCCTCCCTCTTGGGCACTGACAGCCCTGTCAAGACCTACCACAGCTGCCCGCCTCTGTTCAAGCCCTCTCACCCCCAGAAACGCTTTGCTCCGTTCGGAGCGCTCAACCCCTTTTCCGGGCCTGCCTACCCCTCGGGCCCGGCAGCGGCCTCCTCTTCTGGGCCCACAGCCTCCTCGGGCCCCCTGGCTACCTCCAGCCCTGCTTATTCCCCAGGCCCAGGCTCTCCAGGCCAGACCTATGCAGCTGCTCCCGCCTCCTCCTGCCCCACCTCCTCCTCCTCTTCCTCTGAGTGGCAGGAACCGGTCCTGGAGCCCTTTGATCCCTTTGAGCTGGGGCAGGGCAGCTCTCCAGAACCCGAGCTGCTGCGTGGTCAGGAGCCCAGAGCTGCGGGGGCCTCTGGGCCTGGACCCTGCCTCTCGCCACTTGGACCCCCCAAGGCCTTTGAGGCTGAAGGTTTGGTGCTGCGGCAGGTCCCTGCCCCACTGTCACCAGCAGCCCTGCAGGGGCCAGAGGCCGGCGGAGCTCGACTCCTTCTCAGCCAAGGGTGCCTGGAAGGGCCTCCTGCCAGTCCTCGGGATGGTGCCCCAGGCTGGGGAGGCCGGGATGCGTCCTCCTGGCAGCCCCCCGCTGACCTGTCTGCACTCTCCCTGGAGGAAGTCTCTCGAAGCCTGCGTTTCATCGGGCTCTCAGAGGACGTGGTGAGCTTCTTTGCCCGAGAGCGCATCGATGGCAGCATCTTTGTCCAGCTCAGTGAGGACATCCTGGCCGATGACTTCCACCTCACCAAGCTGCAGGTCAAGAAGATCATGCAGTTCATCAAAGGCTGGCGGCCCAAGATCTGACCTTTCTTGTGGGCAGCTGCACAACTCGGCAGGCTGGCCGAGAGGCCCTGGGGCCAGCGCGGCCACAGGGGGCAGCCCTCCCGGAGCTGGGGGCGGGGATGCCAAGACCGAGGCTGCTAGGCTGCCGAGTGACTCCAGGGAGACACACTTGGGCATGGGGCCTGCTGGGCCCCTGCGCAGAACGGCAAGACTGGCGGCACCACTGCCCATGTGGGCCCGGTGACACTTCTGCTGATTCCCAGAGAGGAGGGTGAGAAGCTGGCCTGCATGGCGACCTGTACCCCGGCTGCGGAGCTTCAGCCATCTTGCACTTCTTAAACTTGTAGGTCCAGGTTAGAGACAGGGAAGGTGGTCTGCAATTTAAGCACAAATCCCCCAAGTGCCGTCTCCTTGCGCTCTGCAGGCGTTTGGTGGAAGGTGCCAGAGTCCGAGTGCCGATTTCTGTGTCTCTGGGACGCCCTTCCTGCCCCCTGCTGCTCCGCCCCACGGCGGGCTCGGACCTGAGCACAGGTGTGTCCGGTGCAGGTTGTGTCCTTTCACTTCCGAGGCCCTACCTCTGGGTTCTGGTTCGCGGAAGAGCACAGCTCTGCTGGTGACTTGCGGATCTAGTTAGGGAGGCGGATGCCCCCCACCCCGCTGTGCCTCTAGCACCCTCGCTTCTGCCCTGCGCTGGTGCCCAGCTAGCCCTCCATCCTGCCAGCTGGGTCCGGCCCGGAGGTTCTGCCGCCATGGAGAGCAGATTGTGGTCAGCTGCTCCTTGAGTCTAGAGACAGGTGGCCTTCGGCTGCTCCCACTTCCACCCGTCTCCTGTCCCCATCGGTTGGCAGTGGCAAACACGATGCCTTTCCCTGGTTCTGTCATGCCACATGCAGGTGGGCACAGATGGGCAAGCATGTGAGTTGGGGAGCTGACCCTTTCTTTTCCCTGTGGACCCCGCTGCGCCTAGCCAAATGCCTCGAAGCAGGCCTGCACGCCCTGGGTTTGGGGCTCTGCTGGGCACCCAGTGTGCTGCCATTGGGCACAACCACACCACCACACCCCCCAGCTTCCCTACCCAGTCGCAGTCTCCCCTTGATCAGTGTCAGGGCCAGAGCGACAGCCTTTTCTGCCTTACCTAACCTATCTAGATATTTATTTCCTCTACTTTTCTTTTAAGAGTTAGTGAAGCCACACTGGTGCTCACCCCCAACCCCCCCCACCCCCCCAGGCTGCCTCAGCTGAGGCAAGGAGAGCAGAATCTGCTTTTCTTGCTGGTCACATCGTGAATCCTCAATGACTGGTGGAATAAACGCCAAGCCGCTGAGCACAGTGTGAGTGGAACCCTGGGTGTCACCCGCTTTCTTTCGGAGACCACGGGGTTGACAGGCTGCTGTGTACACGCCGGGCAGGGTCGGACTCCGGAGTGGGGTGCTGGTGTTTGTGCCCTGGCGGCAGCTGCTAGCTGGCCCACGTGCCTTTCTGAATGCCCCTCACCAACCCCAACTTGAGAATCTTCAGCTCCCACGAATGTTTCAACAGTCCACACCTACCTCATGCTGCTGGAGGAAGACCCGGCTTCCCAGATGAGCGCCGGAGCCAGGGCCACGTCCTCTTGGCCCCACAGTTAGGGAGAGGCCTGCCAATGGCCTTGCGCAGAGGACCAGAGGCTGGCTGGTGACTGCCTCTCAGAGGTGACTGGGCTTTGGGTCTGGCTTCCTCCCGAACGTGTCAGTGTGTAGTAGCACCAGAGCGAGGCTCCCGGCCTGCTGTCCTGGGACCGGGGCAGCGGTGGGCGCCATCACTGGTCACCAGACGGCTGCTGCGCATGGGGGGGGGGGGAAGTGGTGGGAACAACCTGCGCCACTTGTCACTTGAGCACCACCTAGGCTCTGGGGCAGTCAGGACGTGCAGGGGGTACGCAACAGGGAGTTATTTCAACTGCTTAACTCCACAGTTTTCCCACAAATACCTGGGGCAACACATATGAATGAGTGACCCCAGAAAAGAGCTGGGAAAAGTAGGGTCAAGGAAATGCAGTTTGGGGAAAGGCGTCTCACATGCCACTCCTGTGGCTCTGGTTGGCCAGGGCTGCCTCCCTGCCGAAAGCACACGCCCAGCCAAGCTCTTCAGTGCAGCCAGGGTTGGCGGCTTTAGGGTCACTGAGACCTCCATCCTCTCACAGTCTCTCTTACGCTGCTGCCTACAACCCTCCCAACAGTCTTACCCCCAAACACAGGCATTTATCGCAGCCCACCCCTTGAGGGACACTTCAAACTAGAAGGACAAAGGGTAAAAGAAAAAGGAGCTGGGCAGAGAGGCTGCTGGAGAGTTCGGTTTTTATTGATACGCGTCTGGCCGGGCAGAAATGCTGGCACCACCACTGCTCGCCGTTGGCCTCGGGAGGGACAGGCTCCAGAGAAGCTGCTTTGGGCCTGTGACTTCATGGGCGTGGTGGGCTCCGCCTTCCAATCTGAAGTGCAAACTAATTCACAGCCAGACTTCACTGGGAGGAAGACGGTTAGAGCTGAAGGCACTTCAGTCAAGGGCACACCAGTGCCAGAGTTTGCTTCCCTCTGGCGACTCTGATAAATCTAGTCACTCAGCTGGACAACCAGCCCTGGGGTTAGTGTGCAGGCAGCAGGCTGAGGAGCCTGCTCACTGGTAAAACTTCTTGGAGCTGCTGGCGTGGTCAACAAGCAGCTGGCACGGGGTGAACTGCTTCCCATAGGCAGCCTCGTACTTCCTGAGCCGGTCCACGATCTTCTGTGCGCCATACAGATCCACAAAGCGGAAGGGCCCTGGAGGGAGAAACGGGACGCTGTGGAAGGAGCGCAACACGAACTCTGGGCCAGAGAGTCGCCTTCCCGACCTGCAGCACCAACCTCCGAGACAGGGGGGGAAGCCGAGCCCAAAGACGGCACCGATGTCTCCCTCTGCAGGAGTGGCCAAGATCCCTTCCTGCAGGCACATGGCTGCCTCATTCACGAATCGTGTCACCAGGCGGTACTGGACGTCTTCATCGGAGGAGCTGCCAACAGGAGATGTTGATGTGGAGGAAAAGTCAAGGGAGAGCAAGGCAGGCGCAGGCGCAAAGTGAACGCGGGCTGGTGCTGGCGGGCCTTAGACAGCAGAGAGCTGCTGCCCTAACAGCCTGAGGTCAGGGCCTCTACAGGCTCTGTCAGCGTAGATGCTATCTCTGACCCAGCAGCGGTCAATTACAAATGACACTAACAGGCTGAGAGAGTAGAGGCAGGACAGTCTTGTTCTAGCTGCTCGCTGGGACCTTCAGAGGGAAGCTGGAGCAGGGTCCCCCGAGAGTGTGCTACAGCCCCCCCTACTGCCTGGCAGAGAGCCAGGTGGCATATGGAAGGGCAGCGTATAAGGCACTGTGCCCTGCGCAGCCATGGACTGAGGAGAACAGGTCTGCATGCTGCCGGGCACGTCAACTTACACCTCGGGCTTAGGCGGCACCTTCAGACCTGCCAGAATACCATCCATGTCGGAGTTCAGATTCTTATTCTTCACACCTTCCTGGTAGATGTAAAAACCCTTCCCAGATTTGCGACCTAAAACAAACAAGGGAGAGTTAAATTCTCACTCCTGGCCTGAGAATCCCCAACTCTACTAATGTCTTAGAAAACTCTAGGCTCTCATCTGTATTCCTGAACTTGCATATCTAACCCTAGAAACGTAGTTTGATAGAGAAGTCTTGTTTCTTGGAGCTTGGTAATCTGTCTGGATGAGAATGGCCACTGGGTGGGTTTTAAATGCCCAGGCACAAAACATGCCAACGGCCTAGTGTGGGCTTTGCTTCTACTTTGCCAAGAGAGGAAGCCCCCTCTGGTGGGCCTTGACAGCACACTCTTAGACTACGGTTTTACTTGCCAGGTGGCCAGACACCACGGGGCGGCGGGCTGCTTCAGCAGAGCTCCTCAGTGTCACAGATGCCGCAGCTGTCTGCCATAAATTGGCCAGGTAGTAACCGCAAAGCCTTAGAAGGCCAGAGATCGGCCTCTTCCCCATAATCTGCAGGCCCAGCCTAAGACATTTTCATGAATTCATTTTTGAAATTCCCTATGATAGTGGGCTCTATGTTTAAGAAATACTCTTCCACATGGGCTCATGACTCTTGTTTCTAGACGCTTTGTAACTGATGGTGCTAATTATGCTTTCTTGAGATTACTCACCCAGGAAGCCTTTGGACACCATCTGTTTCAGCAGTTCTAAACTTCCACCTTCAAATCGCTCCCCAAAGGCTTTGCCTAGATCTTCTGCTACGTGCTTTGCTACATCCACACCAACTTCATCCACCAGTGTGGCAGCACCCACAGGAAAGCCAAAGCTTGTGGTGAGGGTATCCAGCTTCTTGGGGTCAACACCCTCCTGAACAGGAAGTGAAGCGGGGAGGTCAGGGGAAGGCCAGCCCTGGTCTGACACAAGGACTCCCAGCGCTGGACCTCAGCCACAGCCTTGTGCCACACCCGCTTCATGTCTGGCACCACCGGCTCAGGCCCAGGGCTGGGGCTGTGTCTTGGGGAAGCACAGAGAGGGCTGGAGCCTAAGGGTAAGGCTGAGCCTTCCCTAACCTCTAACACTTTAAGGAGTCAGGAGATGAACTAATTATTCATGCCCTTGTTTGTAACGCTGCTTCTCAGTGGCAAGACTCCATAGCAGCCAGGGCTAAGTTTCCCCGGATGGACAGACGTCACTAAGCAGCGTGCAGCGGACCCCACGATCCCTGTGTCCTGGTCAGTGCCCAGTGAAGAGGTAATCTGTCTGCATGGGAAAGGCCACTTGGGTGAGTTTTAAATGCCCAGACAACACCAGATCTCAGGATGCTAAGGGCTTAGTGTGGATTTTGCTTCTACTTTGCCAAGAGAGGAAACTCCTGCTGGTGGGCTTGACAGCACACTCTTAGGATCAGGTTTTATCTGATGGCCCTTTTGTGCTAGTGATGGACAAGCCATTGAGAGGGTCTGTGTACAGCACAAACAGATTCCACACCAGTAAGATGAAGTGGGCCCTGTTCTGGATGGTCCTTACCTCAAAGGGGAGACTACAAAGGCACCTAACCGGATGTGGGGAGCGAGGGAGCAGCGCTAAAGTTCTGTTCAAGTGTTACAGCTCTTTTGGGATGTTTTCTGAGCCTCACTGGGAGACCCTCTCCCTCCACAAAAATTCTCGCCCTCGTAGTGCAGCGTAAGTCCACGACTAGCTATACCGGACAGAAAGGAGGCCACAAAAGCGCCTTTTCGGAGAAGCACTGGGAGTCGGCACATTACATCTTGACATCCATTTCGAGGACCAGCTTAAGGAGATGCGAGAGCAATACCAACCTGGAGAATCCTGATGACTTCTGACATCATGGGCGCGAGGCATCTGGTGGTATAGAAGCCAGGTCCATCCTGCCAAGGAAGAGAACGTGTGCTCACTGGCTTCTCATGGTACTACCCTTGTCTGAAAGCAGTCTTGACTGCTTAAGTCAGTTAAGGTGATTTAAATCTCAATCGAATCCTTAAAATTAAAATGCAGGCAACGCCACAGCCAGGTACTGCCTGGCCAAGAGCACAGCAAAGAGTTTCAGTCACCTGAAAAGTATGGAGTGGCTGAGAGAAGCTGCAACATCCCAGACACTCCCCACTCCAGCCCTGACCCAGGAGTCTGGTCGACACCACGGCCCCTATC
Source organism: Condylura cristata (assembly GCF_000260355.1). Classification (NCBI taxonomy): domain Eukaryota; kingdom Metazoa; phylum Chordata; class Mammalia; order Eulipotyphla; family Talpidae; genus Condylura; species Condylura cristata. The sequence continues at coordinate 27,579,441 of NW_004567121.1, read as the reverse complement.
AGAGGTGACATGGGAAGTCGGAAAGCCGATGTGTCTGTGCCAGAATCACAAACCAGGAGGTGTCTGGCATCTGAACAGAACCTCTCTGACGCCACCTGTCACACAGATCCTCACCTTGACCACAATGATGACCTTCCCCTGCTTGAGACCAACTGCGACAGCAGAAGCAGTTGTGTCTTTTGAAGTTTTGTCAGTTGTGATGATCTCCAGCAGCTGCATCTTGTCCACGGGAGAGAAGTAGTGCATGCCGATCACCTGGCCGGGACAGAGCCAAAAGGTTTAAGGAAGCTGAGACGCCTCAGAGTGTCCCTTTCTGGGGGAAAGGGTGGCAGCTGAGACCAGGAACACCACCTGACAGCCAGATGGCTTGGTTCCATGGGTCTGTGGTAAGAAGTTCACCATGGTCAGGGAGAGGTTACTGGACCCCCTCTTCTACTTGCTACTAGGGCTTTGCCTTAAGGGTGAGTAACGCTATCAACAATTAGTACCACAATCAGCTAAAGGTCAGTTAGATTTACTGAGGATGAATGAAGGTTCCACTTGTACCAATGTTTTATTTCTTCTTGATTACTCTAGTAGAAAGCAGAAGCCCAAGGATAAACCTCATCATTCCAAGTGCTCACTAAAGCACTTCTACACCCACCCTTTCATTTCCAGGGTGCACGCTCGATGGGTCTAAGGACCCAAAGGTGGGCATGTCAGACACACCCGAGCTCCCATTCCTGGATCTGGAATTGGAATCAAACCTTCCTCCGAGTCACTGGAATGGGGTCTATCATGAGGTGACGTTTTGGTGCATTCCTTATTTTAGGTCTACTTTTAATACCCCAATAAAGATGGGTTTTATAGTCTGAACTGAAAAATAATACCAACTTGAATGCCAACCACCTATAAAAGTATATTTAAGACCTATTTCATTTATTCCTGCAACTCACTGGTTACAGTATACAAGTATAAAAGCAGTGTTTCTGTGCCCAATTATGGGAAAAATCACCATCCCCTGCACATCACAGTCCACACTCATCCCTTCTCATGTTCTAAGCCTTCATCAGTGAGCCTGAAGCTGTCCAGCAGTCTGGGTTTCCTCTGTTCAGAATTTACCTTCTCAGGTCTCTTGCTGACAGAAGCAATTCCACTGATTGGGAGAGCAGATGTGTTACTGGCAAAGATACAGTGGTCTGGAATCACCTGCGGGGGAACAATATTTAAGGTCTGGGAGACGAACCGAGCACAAAGCAAAACCAGCATGTGACACCAGGGCCCGGCCCAGCCTCCCGGCTGCCCGGACAGTAGCTAACATGCACCCAGACAGTCACGGTCCCGAGGCTTCTGTATCGGGGAAAGCGTCGCCCTTCTCTTCCCGTGCAGTCGGCTTCCTCGCACCCATCAAACGGCTGTCTCATGCTAACGGAGACTGCATCTCCACAGTTAGGTAAATGCAACACCTTGGAGAAGCACTTAAAAGTTGGCCATGAATCAGGCGGTAATGTGCACCCTACTTCATTTTATAGTGTTACTAAAAAAACTAACACTGTGATGATACTTACATTACATGAATACTATTTAACTACTAAACTGGAGAACAGTCTCTAAGGTAGATTGCCTCAGCATTCTGCCCATGACCTCAGCTTACTCATGTTTTTATTCAGATGCTTGGCTGAAAAATGCAAGTGCACCTATCAAATTTGTGCATATCTGGGACAGGCAGAATCCTAACATTATAGATGAACGTCAAAGATAGAATATAAAATGTTATAATGAGGAAAAAGGGTATTGCATAAAGACTTTAAAAAAAAAATAAAGGGCAAAAGATCTAGAAAGGCACTGGGTGGATAAGAGCTGAGCTGGCAGTAAACCTGTGATGAAATTCCATGATTTTGCTTAATCCAAAGTATAACATTAGTTGACAGTACAGTGTGACAGTAAGGAAAGAAAGCTGACAGTCTCAACTTGCATTATGGTTGTGTAGCGTCGAACGCTGGTAGCAGAACTCTCTTAAAGGAAAGCCAACATCTCCAGAGATGGCCAGCAACAATTCCTCCCCTTCGTGTACATGTCTGTCTCCTCCCATCCAGAGGTAGAGTCTGTTTTCTGTCCTGAATCTGGACAGGACTGGCCTGTGACTTGTTTTTGCCGATAGAAAGCAGAAGTGACTGAATTGCAGGCCTAGCCTTAAGAAGTCTGGCAGCTTCAGCTTTTGCTCTTTTAGAAGCAAAGATACAGTGGTCTGTAGAGAAGTTCTGGCTAGATGACTAAGGGTCGGCAGGCCGGGGGAAAGGGGAGCCATGTGGAGAAGCACTGAGGTACCCCAACAAAGCTTTCAGCTGAGTGTGGTGCTGTCAGTGACCCCATAAAAAAACCTCAGGAATTGAGAGCCAGCTGCCTCTGCAAAGCCTAGCCCAAACTGCAGAACTATGAAAAGGCAGCTATTTTTGCAATTATTTGTCACATGTCAATAGAATGCTGAGATACAATGAAGATATTAAAGGGGACAACCGAGACAGGGGAGGTCTGGGGATAAGATCTCAGGAAGGATGCAAAGGAGCTTAGCTCTTTGGAGAGGAAGAGAAAATAATTCTTATCGTAGAGATTCAGCTTTAAAATTTCTTATGAAGCAATGGACTTCATGTCTTCCCAAAGGTCTTTCACCAAAATTCTTTGATTTTCATTTTTTCTATTCTTTCTGAGTCTCTTATTTTAGATGATCTCACTAACTCACTAAAAATATAAAGGCATCTGATATGCAAATAGCTACAATACACAGAACATTCTGGGCTTTCCCTACGTAGTAATCTTCCTACCTAAAGCTGGCACTGTGTTGCGCACTTGCTGCTCAGCTCAGTGGTCTGCGTATCTGCCCGTGTCACCTCTGCTCACTCCTGCTCGTGCTCCCACCTGTGAACTTCACAACCCCACAGTGTTCTTTCCCTTTCCCTTCTAGGTCTGCCCCTCTCTTTCTCCCGTAATGTTTACATTTCTCTTGGATCTACTATATCAATGTATTCATAGTCTGCATGTCCCTTGATCTGGTCCCGCTTCCTTCTCTTTTCCTTGACCACTGGTTTCCTCATTGCTTAAAGAACACACTTTTCTTCATTCTGATACCCGCAAACTCAAGATTTTCCAGGGAAAATAGCACCACCAGTCAGCTGGTCACCCTGGCTGTGCCTGCAGTTGCTGTTCCCCAGGGTCAAGCTTTCACAGCTCAGCAGTGTCTCCAGAGCCCTGAGGATGCTGTCTGTACAGCTGAGCTGAAATGCCATTTGGCATGCATGGAACACACACCTTCCAGCTCATCTGGACTCCTGCACCACCCCCCCCCCCAACCCCGACCCTTGGCCCAACCCGCTGAGCCTGCATAATGCTTTGCCTAAAGGAAAAATTTTGGAATGTGTGAAAATCTGTTCACAAACTGGAGCACCTTAGGTTCAGTCTTCAGTAGAGCAGACTGCCCTCTCACAGAAGGCACCTCAGGTACACTGCAGGTTTCATCATGGCCCACAGCTGAAGACAACTGGACTGTTGCCAAGTGAGCCATTTCATTTGCTAACCCGCAATGCTTGCTAACTGTAGGCTAGTCTAGGCCCTGGTTCTGTCTTATGTCTGGAGGACTGCCATTTCTTCTCTTCCAGGTGTTTTCTTCATACTGTCCAATCAAGTATGTTTTCTTTCCATGCTGTTCCATCTCTAGAATTGTTTCTTGAATAGAAGACCTGGGGTATAGGCCAGAGATGCGGGGTAGGAGGGAGGTGGGTGAAAGGATTCACCAGAGAAAGAGTGGGGAGCATAACAGGCAGATTGACTGAAATACGCTGCTGAGGGGAGCAGTGAGTGGGTCAGGAAAGGTCTGCTGTGCCATATGGGTCAGCTCCCTGGTTGGGAATGGACCTCAGGCTGTAGTGGTGATAGTGCTGAGACTTAACCCTATACCAGGGTTAAGTCCCTCAGGACCCTCAAGAATTGTTTATGTGAAGCACTTAGGATCAAGACCAAAGCAGAATTTTCACGAAATAAGCATCCAAATCCTGACTAGACAAAGTGTTCCATCCATGTTTCCTTTGCTGCCTTGACTGAAGTAGTTCAGTTATGGCTTGAGTCAACCAAAATTGTCACCTGGCTGTATTCCATGTGTTTGTCTGTATATTTGAATTTCCAGATAAGGATACTGAACCCTGTGCTTAGGTTAACAAAGCTACTTGATTTTCTTCCCTTACAACTTAGATTTGACCTGTTATGATGTACAGAGTATGCATGAATGTGCATAAAAACTGACACTTGGAAATAAACAGGCCTATGGAAAAAACCTTGAGTTTCCTGGAGTTCGGTTAAAGCCCCGTCTCACCGAGGATGGGAGGGCAATGGGTCCTCTACTCACCGCTTCTACCTCCTTCAGCACTTTGTGTTTAAGACTGAGGTCCTCAAAAACGGCTTCAATCACCATGTCAGTCTTTTCAAAACCCTTGTAATCAAGCTGCCCAGTCAAGTTGCTGAAAATGGAGTCTCTTTCAAATGATGTTAGGGCTTTCTTCTTCACTTTATCATTCAGCCTAGGAGAAACACGTATTTAGTGCAAGTGACCAGGAGCTAGGAAACTGCCATTACTGACTGTCCATGGGCCAAACAGTTCTGAGGTTTTTGCCAGTTCTGTGAGGGAGCCACTAGCCTTCCATTTTGAGGAAGGTGAGTTGCTCAAAGAGGCTCAGAGGCAGTGGTGGTCAAACAGCTAGCTAAGGAGGGGACTAGACTCCAAGGACAGGCTTATCTTCAAGATCCCATTCTTTCTACTATAAGATCCTCTAACTGCTGAACTTATATAAGTGGTAACACTCATGAAACAGTTTCAGTTGCCAAGAGGAGAAATACAAACACCAGAGAGCAGCCACAGAGCAGCTCAGGCTACTCTCTACCTACAACAGGGGAAGCAGCCAACATATGTCCTGGCCACATAGAATCTGACCTGCTCACCTATCATTTATTCTGTTATTCTGGAATTATGAATGTCTAGAGGACAGAGACCAAGTATTTCTTATATTCTTAATCCACTTCCCAGTCAGCATCTAGTAGCACACTGTATCAATTATATGAGATGTTAAGGTTTTTCTTTCCCATAGAGAGCTAAAAAGGATTCCTGCTTCTCACACATTTAACTGAAGGGGCTTTCTTAGGTTTTAATCTGACCACATTTTCAAAATAAATGAATTAGAATTTTCCTCTGAAGGAAGTTTTAAACCCCATTTTCTAATTTCCTTAACCAGAAGAAAACTTAAAGCCACAAGATAAACTGTAAAGAGTATTCAATCAAAGTCTAAAAGGTATGGGTTTACTTCCTGGTTTTTGACAAACATGTCAGCAGTCAGCAGACAAGATGCTTGTCAGAGTTCAAAACACTGTTAGTTGCTCTAATTCTAATACCTAATACTGTCTGAGAGGATAGAAAACATGTATGACCCACTGTCAGCACTGCCGAGAGTCACCAGGGCCTGATGAGTCACCACAGCTGGGCCCAACGGAGATGGAAGGGAAGAAGCTACTTCAGAGCGGCACTTCTCGCGCCAGGGAGCTTTTGAAAGACTCTCTGGGGATGCGTGCGTGCTCGTTCTGGAGTGATGTCATCTCGCATATACTGCTTTTCTGTACTACTCCTTGCTATTTTACCAGTCTAACTGGCACCATGATTAAATCTTCCAGGTCCTGGATAGCATTATGCTGGCAATCTATGAGCTTCTCTGAAGAAAGGTGTTAAAAATAGACTGAAACTACAAACCCATTTAAGAAACAAACAAGCTCACTTAGATAAATGCCACACACCAGGCAATCTCAGTAGCCGGCTTGTCCTTACAGTGGAGCAGAGAACTGAGCTTAAACGCATTAATTCCCTATTTGCTAAGTCGCTGCTCAGTGTCTGTGTTAACAGGCACGTGGGGGCGGGGGGAGAATGGGTCAGCAGGCAGAAGGGGAGTATTCACCCCTCATTAATTCAGAGACACAGTCTGTAAAACCTGACACTGGCACCAAACCAGCCAACTGCTTCTCTACAGTAATAGAAATAACCAGGAGAAATAACCAGGTTCTGAAGCTTTGTGCACAGCCCCACAGCAGCAAGCAGCCCTCTTACATCCTAATCTCAGCTCTCTCCAGAGAGACAAAAGACATGCTGCCTCAGCATTTCAAAATATTATAACCATTAAATGGAAATGATCAAAATTCACAAACACGAGAAATTCTAATTTGATATGAAAGGTAAGATAAATGGCATTTCAAAATGTCTAACAGATAGTTTTTCTTCCATACCTAAAGACTACAGACTCCAATGGATGCTAATAGTTTATAATATCTGTAACAAAATGAAGAGAGGGAAGGAATTAGTGGATCTAAAAACCAAAGAAACGGTGGCTCAATGGTGAAGCATACAGCATCGTGCTTAGGAGAAAGACCGGGCAGCGGCGAACACCACTGCTGACTCGTGGCGCAGGCTGGGCGCAGGCTTCTTACCCCTTGAACACTTGTTGCTGCCCTCGGCCCAGCCCGGGCAGTGTGGCATCTTTCAGGATAGTCTTCAGGCCCTTGTCCACAGACACCTGGGCAATGCCGGCCCCCATCAGCCCCGCACCCAGCACGGCGAGGTGCCTGCAAGGGAAGAGTGAGATGAGGTGTCTCTGGGGCGACTCAACCACTAGCAGAGGGGAGGCTGCCCACGCCATCAGTAAGCCAACGAAAGCAGAACGATCAAACCTTTACAATAACTCATCTACAGAATGATACCTTAATAAATGAGTGATTTTCAAATGAAAAAGTCCATAAGGGCTAAAAAACGGCCTGCTCACGAAGATAGAATACTTATTTTCAATCATGCCTGGCGAATAATACAAACATTTATAGGGTGTTATGTTAGTGGAGAAAATGAGAAAACAGGGTAGAGAAATAGAATAGGGACTAAAAAAATATCAAAATAAAATTTTTTGTTTCAAAATGACCTCACAAAATTAAGACACATAAGTAAAGGAAGAAATCTGCAAAGAATATAGCAGACAAAGGATTACTACTTGGGAAATATGAAGATCATGCATTTGGCGATTAAAAAAGACAACCCAGCCAAAGGAACAAGGGCTGGGAAGTGACTCACGAAAGAAGAAAACAATTAAGATGTGTCAGTGCAAATTATGATGTTTTCTTCCCATTAGACTGATAACAATTTAAACAGTACACAATTTTGACAGTGTACAAAAATCAGATCTTTCATGCATGGTTGAAGGAGTATACTTTGCCCTGGCTGGAAAATAAATTGAAGAAAAAAGTAACATCATCTTGAAAATGAAAGTCAATTATAAGGAACACAAAGAAGAGGTCAAGGTGAAAACTTAATAAATTAAACTAGTCCTCCTGTAAGTCCTCAATAGGTTCTTAGAAACTGACTTTAGCTGAGCAACAAGGAAACTGAAGCAAGTTGTCAAGCAACATTTCATTCAGTGCAGACAGATTACTTTTCTCTCCCACTTAATGTTTACTGAGGTAAAGTAGGTTTAATTTTCACATCTGCTTTGGGGGTTTATGGGCTTAAACTTCTACAAATGTCTATCCTCACCCTGTCCAGGCTAGGATAGCTTTTTTGTCAACAAGGTAACATAGAATATTTGCTCCACTCCCAGGAAAGAGGTCTTTCTCTCCTGGTTGCCAGTAACTGCCTCTGCTTCTACCTGTTTCATCCCCCTCCCTTGAGATAACTTGCATTTCTTATCTTTACTTTCTGTTATCATAAATCTTTTTATACAAAAACTGAACTATTTTCCTTTAAACAGCTATTATAAATAAGGTTAGATGCTACATGGTCCACTTTGTGCTCACGGCTTGAATGTTTGAAGACGAGAGGGGTCTTCCTGTACGAGTCCTCTATTTGCTTTTCCCCACTTGTCCCATGGAGACCTGTATATCGGACCATACCAGTTTACAGACCTTTTAGGCTTTACAGATAGACTGATAGAATACTTCCAATTTTTCGATACTACTAACACTGTGCATAATGCACAGTGTAGATAAAGAGAAGATAAAGAGAAGAGTAGATAAAGAGAAGTGGCATTAGTAGGTTTTAAGAGTATACTGTTTTTGGTATTTTGGAATGTAATCTCACTGCAGGTAATGAGATGGGAAGGTGGTAACATTAGTTTCTATCAAGTTTCTATCTTATAGAAATTCATTTAGAACAGTTTCTCAACTTCAGAACTGCTGACAGTTTGGGCTACATAATTCTTAGCTGTGCATTATAGGACGTGTGTGGCATTCTTGGACCCTACACTAGATGCCAGCAGCACCCTTCCGCAGTTGGGGCATATTCCCAGACATTATCCATTGTTCCCTAGGGTCCCGCACTGTCAGGCTGAAAACCAATGAATGAGGAGGTGAGTTTAGAAGCATTATTTAACTTCCAATGCTGAAGAACCACTTAGGCAGCATAACATGAAAAAGCAGGCAGAATTGAGGTTGTAAGCTAGCAAGACAAGAAAGTCTCTACGGGGCCACAGAACTCTGGAAGTAGAAGTTCTCGGTAGGGGCAGGGATCAGTGTGCTCACGACGGCAGAGGTGTACACCAAGTCTGAAGATAATCTAATTATGTAGCTCTTCGAAGATACCAACAGGCTTTACTCAGTTAAATCCACGAGGGCTTCCTAGGTAGAATTTAACTTACTTAACCTCCTTCTGCGGATTTCCAAATTTATTCTTCTTGCACAGGACTTGACCATGGTAAAGTCCCATCAAGGCCTTTGATTCGTTGGTCATTGCAAGCTCTCCAAATTTCTGAAAAGTAAAGGGGGAAGAGAGAAGGTTGAACTTCACTGCCTCTGCAACGGGATCCCCTCAGAGCAGAGCGAGGGAAGCCTCGCTGCCTCCAGGCCTCTGTGGCGTGTGCCGCACAGGTCTGTTCCCACTGGCTTCTTTCTTTACTACTTTGAGACACATTCTGGATAAACTGAACTCTCAGATTCACTCCCCCAGACACGGTAGCTTTTCCCACAGGATTAATGAACTAATTTGTTCAATATAAAGATGGAAGAGAAGGCCCCGAGAAGCCAAGTACCCTTACTCAGAGCCACACTGTCTGGAAGTGTTAGAGACAGACCTGAACCCAGGCAGCAGGCTCCCTGCTCCCCGCACTGGGGCGGGCTGCCACACGAGACACCTGCCACTTGAGCTAGCCCCTTAACTCCAGGGAGAACAGGTCTCTACTTAGTGTTGGGAGCATGAGATTTAAAGTGTGGGCTTGACAGAACTGGGCTTGAATCCTGACTTTCAATTCCTAGTTTTGAAGCTTTTTTAAAATGGGAAAAACAACACCTATTACTGAGGGAACAAATGAAAATTCTAGTACAACTAGGGTTGTAATAGTTACCATCATCACTATTACTAGAATTTACTGGTACATTCACATGGTGCAAGTGAAACAACATTATAATCTTGATGAAGCAGATTCCAGTCCATAACACAACAATTTTTTAAACTATGGGTAGTCAGTGGTCAGGAATTTGGTGGGCTGTGATAAGAACAGACAGAAATACTAAAGATAATGGACACCGTGGGGACAACTACTGGTTCGTGACACGTGCTTCTTTCTGTACGCTGCACATTTTTGAGCACTGTCATAAGCAATCTAACACATAAAATGTTTTCTCTGAGACTTTCTCTCGAGATTTTCAGATATATTTGTTTGTTTGACTGTCAAAGACCAAGCATTCTTCAAAGATTGCTTGAAACTGTAAAACAATCCAAACCACTGAATCTACAATAACAAATCTACAACCAATGCTGAGGCTGGTTAACACATCTCCTCTCTTCCTTTCTTAGTGGATACAAAACATTTCCTTTCATTTTCCTAATTCATCAAAGAGAGGTTGGGTTTCAAAGTGTTTTCTCTAAGCACTAACAAGAAAAACATTTTTTCTTTTTCTAGCACCTAAATTTATTTAATTTGGACAATATACACTTCCTCCCCCAGGTGTGGTCACTGTTGTTCTCCCACTACCAAGGCCACAGTCCATCACCCTACGCTCCGTGCTCTGCCCCCACCCTGTGTTCACCTCCCCGCCCCATCCCCCCAGATGCTTCATATCTGTGGCTAGCTAAGTGAAGTCAGAAGGAAAAGGGTGAGTATCAGATGTTTTCACTTGTATGTGGACCATAGGAAAACCAAAGGGTCAAAATAAACCCTGAAAGCTGACCACTGATGTGAAAAAAATGTTTTTCTATAAATGTGTTAATTTTATCACAACAAAACCAGTCTATAACTATAGAACAGACACATCCAAATGATTCATTTTTGAAAGCATCCTAACTCTGCCCTTGCTCAATTAGTTATACCCTCCTTATTGAGAGTAAGACCAAGTATCTTCAGATCACTGGGGTGCTCTCAGCATCTAGTGGCTCACTAAAGTTAACCCCAAATAATGAAAGTACTAGAATACAACTTTTTTTTACTACTTTGGATACATTGCCCCCCCCCCCCCATTGGCTTTCTACAGAGTTTTCAGATCTTGGTTCTTCTTTTTTTTAAAAGATTTATTTATTTATGCATACAGAACTGGGGCACAGGCCAGAAGTGCCTGGGTGGTGAGAGGCTTCACCAGAGACAGAGTGGGGAGCAGAACAGGCCAACTGACAAAGTACACTGCTGAGGGGAGCAGTTGGCGAGACAGGAGAGGTCTGCCATGCCATGTGGGTCAGCTCCCTGGCTGGGGATCGAACTCTCCACAGGGCCTGGCCATAGACTGATAGTGCTGAGACTTTAACTCCTGTGCCACCAGGAGGCCCCATGGTTCTCCTTTATATAGTTGTAAAAAATTGTAAGAAAATAACTTTACCTGAGATTCAGAGAGGTAGCCAGCATCACTCCCTTGCTCTAGTCCCGTCTTTACCACCTAGAAAACATACAGAGGACATTGTTCTTTGTTGGAACAGACTGGTGAGATGGGCAGTAATGCTGAATGCTATTGTTGGTCTTCAAAGAGCAAGTCAACTGTTTAGATAAGATAGAGAAGAGGGCTGCAGTTGCTCAAGACTGACTTAACTGTCCATCTTTGAAGCTACTGTAAACAGCATAAAATGGAAAGAGATAAATAGAAGAGAATCAAAAATTTAGAATAGAAAAACAAAGTGGTCCCACAGCTCAAACACTTCCTCTTTTTTTTTTTTTTTTAAAGATTTATTTATTTATGCATACAGAGCTGGGGTATAGGCCAGAGCTGAGGGGCGGTGAGAGGATTCACCAGAGACAGGAGAGGTCTGCTGTGCCACGTGGTCACCTCCGGCCTGGGACCAACTGGCACTGAAGAGAAAGCTGTGCTTTAACCCTTGTGCCACCAGGGAGCGCCCCAAACCCTCTTTATCTTCCTCTTTATCTGCCTCTACTTCTCCTGTTTTTTATCAGAGAAAGAAATATTATCCTGTTCCATGTGTTAGTGAACACCTTTTCCTCTTAATCACCTTCATTCTGTTTAAATTACTTTCCCAGTTTTTTCCCTGTTCTCCAAATGTAATTAGCTCCCCAAAGTTCAACTTTCAGTTCTTTCTCCCTCTAAATTTTCATTCATCTTCTCACATACCATCTAGTTTATCACACGAATCATGAACTCTATAAAATTCAACTTAACAGTTGGCATAAATAGTAGCCTAAGTCTAAGGCCAACTATAAGTAATAAAGGAAAGACCATGGACTTACTCACCATAATTTATGGGAATGACAAAATTTTTAAATTCCCAACAAAGAGATGTGTATCCTTAATTAACTTCTAACAACTGTTGCTTAATTTCTTGAAATATCTAAACCTCCACACTTCCAAACTTATTTCATAATCTCTCTTGGACAAGTTATCTCAGGGTCTTATTCAGATTGTAAGTCTGAATAATAGCTTCCTATTTCATTGTCCTTCTATCTTTCTAATTAAATTTTACTCACAACCATGAAAATGGTTCTCTATGATCCATATACAACAAGAGTCAAATTTCCTAATTTATTGAAAACCTTTTCAAAACCTTACTTCAGTTTACCCTCGGCAGACATTTTACTACCTCCTACAAAAAACTGGCATCATTAAATGTTCCTTTCAGAGCTTCATGCTTTCCAGCTACTCTACCTTTGCTCAGAAATTTTGCCTGACATTGTCTTGTCTTCAGATTCTTTATCCATTCTTCAAGGTTTAGGTCAAACTCCATGAGCCTCTTCCTGGTCTCTGGCTCTGTGATTATTCTCTTCCCCAAGGACTTAGCCACTTTCTCTGTCCAATTAGCTGGCATTAGTCCTGTGTTGCCATATAATGGTCCTTATACTATACCTGCTTTACCTTAGATGTTTAATTTCGTTGGTCCAGACTGTGAGAAAAATGGAGGTAGAGAAAGATGTTTCAGATTGTATGTATTTTGCTATCTGCTGCTGAAAGTATTGGTTGTGACTCATTTTCCAGTTCTGAACTCTTTGATTTATATGCTCTCTTAATTTTGGATCTTCTAGACTGAAGAGTTGTAAGTTTTGTTTTTTTTTTTTTAAGATTTATTTATTTGTGCATACAGAACTGGGGTACAGGCCAGAGACTCAGGGGCAGCGAGAGGCTTCACCAGAGACAGAGCGGGGAACAGAACAGGCAGATCGATGAAGTACACTGCTGAGGGGAGCTGCGGGCGGGTCAGGAGAGGTCTGCCACACCATGTGGTCACCTCCGGGGCAGGCGGGAATCGAACTCATGCAGAAGCAGCTTTAGATTCTCAGTGCTGTGCTTTAACCCGCTGCGCCACCAGGGAGGGCCAGAGTTGTAAGTTTTAAAGGCTTCCTTTAGACAGAAGTTTCTTCAACCCTGTGATCATTTCGATTATTCTCATTGATCTTTTACAGATTACTCTAAATTATCACCTCTTTTTAGAAATTATGGCAACGGGGAAGTCAGTTAAGACAGTGTCACTTGGACAGTGACAGTGGTTTTGACTAAGGTCAAACACAGCAGATCCTTGAATGACATCATTTAGTTGGGCCGGGGCGCCTGACATTGTTCCAGGACCTGCTTTCATTATTTGTCACTTTACCTATAACTATTGACACTTAATGAATATTTATTGTACAGTAATCAATTTTGCTTCAACAACTTCCCAGTAAATAGTTTACTGACCTTGTCACACCGATGTATTAATAATACAGGTTCCTTTTCTGGTTTTTGTTCATTTTAAATTCACCAACTACTTATTATAATTCTCACTAGTTATCCCCAAATATATCAATTTATATGAGCCCTTATATACCTTTCCTCACTATTGATAAATACTTTCATAGCAGACTTAAGAGTTTTAGTATGAGTATACAAGGTCCAAATGGCACTAAAGAGTTTTGCACTAGACAGAGAGAGATCTGAGGAGTGTGGAGTGTAAAGACTCCGGAGGGTAGAGTCAAGACTCACATCAATTATTTTCAGAGGTGCAGGATAAAGGCCTTTGGTCTGCTTTCGTACTGTTTCTTCCACCTTTTTATAAATCTGTTGCCTGACAAATGGAATATTCATGGCGTACGATGTCAATTCTGCAAGGTAAAATGCTTTTAGAAACTTATTGGAAAGAACCTAGCCCTCTGTTTGTTTTGTAAACTCCATTAAAATGCAGTAATTCTAGTTATTGGAAAGACCTGCTTTTTATTCTGACATGCAAAATTTCTAAATTTTACTCTAATTTCTAATTTTACTTTAAACATGGTTTCATTACTTGATACATACTAATGCTAGGCAATGGATACTACTCTTGTATTAATGTTTAAATCTTACAAAGTTAAACATTTTCTTAAAACAGGGTTAGTTATAGGACTTAACTACAGAACAGAACTGGTGTAGCTCTTAGGGTTAACTTATACACAAATGATGCATTTACTGCTTCCTCACCTGAAACTTGTAACAAATAAAATTAAATTCCCTGGAAAAAAGCTCTCCCTTTGGTGTTATTTTTGTTTGTTTGTAGAGAGGTTTAAACTATCTTTGGTGGAAGAGTGATTTTTCTTTATCAGAGTGAAGGAAGTATTCTCTCTCCCCAGGTAGCTAAGACGAATCAACAGTAAATGTTTGCAGTGTAACCTAAAATGTGCCCTGGGAAGTACTCAGAAGACAGCCTTGGCTGAGAGCGCACTTCAAGCCAGCTGCATAATGGAGATCAGGTATATTAGGTGTTAGCCTAACTGACATGAAATGCCTGTGCTTGGAAATGAAAAGGATGCAGAGCACAGAACCAGGATCAAAGCGGTTTGCATCTCTTATTTCTTCCTCATCATTGTTACTTTCTGCATTACTAGGCTTGTGGATTGATGGCTAACATTGCCCACTGTATATATGTTACTTAAGTTTTGTAACTGCAAGGAAAATAGGAGTCTGCTTGGTCTCCTTATATATATTGGTTGGTTTAATCTGGTCTACTTCTAGCTTGTTAATTGTAAACTGATCAGTAATATTTGGATTCTGGCGTTTGTGCTTTAAAAATGACACTCACTTTCTATCAATCCCTTGTCTCTCTTTGGAGAGATTTTCTTATCAGCTAATCCTTTGGCAAAAGTAACTGCAACTTCTTCTAGGTATTCAATTGTCCGTTCATCTGCAGGTTTTAAGCCTGGTCCTGCAAAAAACACAATGAAATGTAAATCAGGCTTACGTCAATCACAGGTAGGAAAACACTTAGGTATGCCAGAGCCAGAGACTCAATGCCCACTCTCAGCAGTTTTCTTTTCAGACCAGAGACTGGGATATGAAGTCACTAACTATGGATACAGAAGAGAAGTAATACTGAGCATCTGAACATGCTCTCTAGGTAGAAAATGAGGGCTTAACTGTGTACCAGTCTGGCTTCCACTTCTGAGTAGGAGACATATAATTTTTACAGCCTGTATTCTTGCTGTAAAAATTAGGAAAAACTTGCAAAACCACATTTGTAAAGACAGCAGAGAGCTGTGGAAGCAAAAAGGACAACATGAACGAAAATTCCAGCACCTGCTGGAGGTGACCGGATGATTTCTGGACAGTTTCTTTTCTAGGAATATATGATGTTTTTGGGCACACATTGGACCTGGATCAAGCAGAAGGATGAGAGTGGGGGAAAGTGAGAGGAGCTGTTTTTGATTGTCACATACAAGAGGTTAAACGCTAGAAGAATTCAATGCAAAGTTACCCCATGGGGCATTTGTGGAGTTCTAAGGGTGTAGGAGGCTGGAGAGGCTAGGTGAGAAAGGTGGAGTGAATAGCTTTTAGTGTCATAATATTTAATATACAAAGCACTTCTACAGCAATAAGGATATGCCAAAATATGCAACTGATTTCCTATTCAAGGTATTTGCCAGATACTGAGCCTGTGTGAGATAGGAGACTTAAGAACAAGACTGTAAAATTCAAAGAATAAATTTCTAAGGCTGTGAAAACAGACAACCTACCAAGCTCTTAATCAGAAGCCTGGAGGAGCCACACCAGAGGAAGAGGTGGCTGGGGCTCAAAAAGGCAATCTTGCACAGTCTGGTGATACTTAGGGGAAAATTCTGATGGAGGAAGGAGTTTACAGTAAATATGCAACCAATCACTCCCTAAGACATCTGCCCCATTTTGAACCTATTTAGGGGAGGCAGAAAAAGAACTAAGCCCAAACCTTCTGAACACAACAGTGCATAGGGTCCATGCAGCCTGCAGGGAGGTCATGGAGACTGGAATTTGCGGGCTCGAATATTACAGAGCAGTTCCTAATATCCAAGAGGTAGAGGAGAGCTCTCGGTAGCTCTAGAAGGGCCCCTCAAAACTCTTGGTCTTGCACACACAAAACTACAGGCATGATAAAAGCATTCAAAGAATCAAGAAAGAGATACCTATTGCCAGGAACAAATTGTCTGATAGAAACAGATGAAGAAATGGAAAGATATAGTTGGCAAACACAGTATTAGAAAGGCTATATTGTGAACTCATGCCAAAGTAGAGGAAAATGGAAACATAATAAAGAGAAATTGAAGACATATCAGGGAATGTTATTTCTCAAAACAAAAACCAAAACATGAAACACACAGGACTGGATTAACAGCAGATTGTAACAATGAAGATCAGGAAACTTGAATTCATGGCAGAAGAAAATATATAGAACAGTATTTAAATTACAGGAAAGAGTAATTTCACCCAAGGCCTTTGTATTATCTTCAGAGCATTTTCAGTTGTATGTAGAATAGCTACTTCATGTTAGGGGAAGTTCAATATGTCTGTATTGTCTTTATTTGGAGATTTAGGACAACATAACAATACATGCAGAAGCTGACAAATGGTGGGGTGTATCAGCCCCCCACCTGTTGTGTTGATCCAATGAGGCTACAGTTCCTGGTACCAAATAAACACTACTTCAGGTGTTACTGGGTGCTAGTTGGTAGATAGCTACATAGTCAGATGACTTTAGCTGAGGAAGATCGCCCCCAAATCATCTGGGTTATCTTAATTTAGTCAGGTGAAAGGCATGAAACACAGAGCTGAGCTTAGCACTCTCTCAAAAACTGACAGGACAAGAACCCACAGGGACATAGAAGATTTAAATAACTTTGTCAGCTGGCTTGACTTAAAATTTATATGGCCCTTTACAGAACAGTCTACCCAACAATAGTAAAACATATTTAGTGCCTTGGGAACATTCACCAAAGCAGCTCACAGTCTGGGTGTAAGACAAATCTTAATAAACTTTAAAATTATTAAAATCATACAAGCAAGGATACCTTATTCTTGTTATTCACAGTAGTTATAGTTTAAAAAGTCACCACAAAAAAAACTGAATTAAAGAATACTGAACTATTGTATGAATAGATGCAATTATTCTTCTCAGGTTGGTTTTTCATTTTATATTATTAAAAAAAAAACCCCACAAAACTTGAAGGAGGGTTCTTAAGGATAATGTTAAAATTATCCTTATATGGATAATGTTAAAATTATCCTTTTATATATCCAATATATGACTTGAATGATATATTGATTACTCTTGATGTACAGAGTAATATTTTATAGAGTAAAATAGAAATTAGGGCATTATTGGAAATGGCTTTGTTAATTATTTTAGGAAATTCACTCTTACATAGTGATGACTTGTTTCTTAAGAGCATGAGTTTCTATCTAATCAATATTCAACATAGTAACTCTTTTGAAAAATAACTTCATAAGGCCCAACTGGAAGGCATGCTAATACTTACCCAGCGGGTCCACCAATTGGTCAACTAGCCCCATTTTTTTGGCTCTATCTGCGCGAATGTTTCTACCAGTTAGCATCATGTCAAAAGCAGCAGGCACACCTACCTAGTGTGCAAACAAGGATCAGAGGACAGGAGAAAAAATTCAGTGGCCGTTAAACACCACGAATCACTCAATGAACAAAATAAATATTAAAATAACAAAAGTCAAATCACATTTTTGTGCTATTTATCAATCAGTTAAATTTTACATGTCAGTATACATTTAAGTAACTTTTGGGATTATAAACCTCTAGCTAAAGCAAAAATGTCTATTTCTCTTAATTCAGTTCATAGAATTTCTGTCTTGGGGACTTGATAAAGTGGAGAAATAATTTCTGGTTTACTAAAATTGCTCACTTATGTCATTCTGAGTTACTTTTCTATCACTTCTATAATATTTAAAAACTCTATATTTGAACTAGTGGGGACTCTGAGGAACCTGACAGGTATGATAATGCCTTAGAAAGACTTTTAGGTTTAACAAAAATAGAATTCAACTAAGGTATTTTATATAAAGAAAAATGGCATCTAGCAACACTCAAATGCTAACTATAAAACAAGAAATTCAGTAAATATTTTTATATACATACATACTTATTCATTCTCTCAAAAAATCCTCTTGATAACCCCCATGAAAGGAAGCACATTATTATCAGAAAACTAAGAGTTCCTTTTCTTTCTGTGGCCAGTTTATATCAACTCTCCTCCAAAGAGCATTTCTGCTAATTTGTAATTCCACTGAAAAATCAAGAAATTATGAGATTCGTAATTTCCCTCATTTGATATTAACATTGTTCTGTAGTCTCCATTTCTGATTATTTCCCCACTCTTTAAGAATCCAAACGTCTGGACCTCCTTTGGCTTTACAGAATTCTGCAGAGATTGTCTAAGTCAGACAATGTTTGTCTATCACAAAACATCGCCCAAGGATTTGATAAACTGGTTAGATGATACCGTGCAGAAAAGGAACAAATTAAACTATGAGAAAGCCAGGCAATTATTTATCTTTTCCCTTCTTCAAGGACCAACAAAGGATTTTGATCAAGGAATTGAAGAGAAAGTAGTAGTGGAAAAATAAACACATGGAATAGAAATTTGTCATTTAACTTATGTAACTACATCTTATTTTGTTTCCGAATTCCACAAGGAAAACTTATGTTCTGTATTTCGTGTAAGAGGGAACAGCTCTAAAGGAGCATACAGGGACTGAGGTTCTCAAGTTCATGGGGGTCTGAAACTCACCATTTTGGGCAGCCTTTGTGTGCCGCCTGCTCCTGGCAAGATCCCCAGCAAGACTTCAGGGGCACCTAATACTGTTTTTTTATCTTTTGTTGCTATTCTGTATTGGCATGAAATGGCAAGCTTCAAAAAAAATGAAAGAAAATTACAATATTAGGAAATGTAACATTATAAGCTCTTAGGATGTAAGGCCAAAAGAGTTATAAAGCAATATGCCCACAGGACAAACTAAAATTCTTTAGGTTGGCATTTGATGCTTTCCACAATTTACCTTCTTATTCACACTTCTCCCTTGGTTTATTGGCATCTTTTTGGGTTGCAGATCTCCTTAAAAGCTGCTGAACATTGTAGAAGCTCTCACTAGAAAAATGTACAGTTGTACCCTAGGCTAAACTGTACCTTATAGAATCTTCTTTTCAACCAAGCAGGCCCACTCATGGAGTGCTAGTAAGTGCTGCTAATCCCCCTCTTTGCTAACACCACATGAAATATTCTTTCCTCATCCTCCCCACCCACTGGCTAATCCCATCTTTCAAGACCAGGCACAAGTTTCTTTAATATATATGAAAGTGTCTAGCATGGAGCCCAGTATGTGATAAATGCTCAATAAATGTTAATTTTTTTCTCCTGCCTTTTTCCTATATGTTCCAGACTAGAAGGCCTCTCTTCTCTAGATCTCAAATTATGTACTATTTTTGCTACTCACAAAGCACTTAAATGTATATTATACTTTGTGTTTCTCAACTGGATTTACATGGGTTAAGAATATGGATCACACTTCTGAAAAAGGGTTAAAACCTAACCAGAAGTTTGAAAACGAAAAAGAATGCTAATTCTATTTCAACAGAAACTTCATTCACAAAATTTAAAAGCAGCATAAAGGCCTATAGCTGGTGAGTCCCATCAGGCGTTAGTGTCTCAGTGACTTTGGGGTATCTGTACCTCAAGTCCTCCTCCCAAGCAGGATCCACTGATGGCAGCCACAATGGGCTTTGGGGATTTCTCAAGTTTCTCAAACATCTTTTGTCCTTCCTGTGATACTTGTGATACTTCCTGAGCATTCTTGCAAGCAGATAACATGCTGAAGTATCCATGAAAATAGAGAAGAGGGAAAAAACAAAGATGAAACTATAACCTCCTTTGCTTAATACCTAATCCATTATATCCTTATTCTGTCATATATCAATATGTGGTAGTGAGTTTTCACGTCAGAAGTTTAAGAATAGTCTTGCCTCCAACAGCACTAATGTCGGCAACCTCATCTCTTTTTACAAAAAGTATTAACTTTCTGCAATCAGAGAACATGAAACAAAACATTTGCATTATTTACTATTATTTACTATAACTATTGAGCTTTGTACATGAGGAGATAATCTTGTGGTAAATATTATCACTATCAGACTAAACATTTTCACTATCAGGTATCTAACAGGTTAAAAAGCAATCACAAGGACAAAAAAAGTTTCCAGGGGGCCTGAAACCTTTAAATAGACCTGCTAAAATAATAAAGTACTCAGCATCCTTTAATTTGAATTTGTTTCATTTGTTTTAGTTTGTTTCATTTCTGAACACATCCATGGTGCAGATTTTGTACTGCTGATCAAATGTAATTCTCCTGTCATGTAATATGCTGGGAGTTGCTCAATTAGCCTCATAAAAGCTGTATGTGTTTTTCTTTGGATATAGGTGGATACTGCCAGGCCCATCACTGTCTGGCTGAAGCTCAAATAATCAAGTTAGAAGAAAAAGCACTTGATAGAGATAGTTTTGTTTTTTTCTAAAACAAACAAACATTAAATGAACAATTAGAAACATAAATTCCTATTTACTGTACAAAGAGTGGGTAAAATCTGGAGCCAGGTTTGAAAATACACACTTTAAATATAAATTACAAAATAAGCCTGCAGTGCTGACTACCACTGCTTAAAGTAAAAGGAATATAATAAATACTCATATTTGGACTGAACTAATGACTGTTAACATTTTAACACATTAAAATAACACTAAAATATCATTTTTCCTTGTATGTGCTTTTAAACAAAAGTATAAACAAATTTTATAAGCCTACATTCTATCATTTAAAAAAGTTGCACCTAAAAGTTCCATTTGATGACCTTCTCTAGTCCTATAGCTCACTTCATTTTCCTGCAGCAACCATTTTCATATATTTGAAATGTATCCTTCCAGAGGAACAACGTATTGTATCTATAGACACCATAGAGAAGCATTCATATATGTTTTAAAACATTCACATACAATACATACTATATAAAACATTCTGTAATTTGCTTTTTTAAAAAATGACGTATTTTGAGCTCTAATCTTATACTATAGATCTAATTAACTCCTTTGTTTCACAACATTTTATCCTGTGGCTATTTCACACTTCATTTATCCGTTACCATACTAACTGAAGAGGAGTTTGTTTCAGTTGTTCACTATTCTAATTATAAAGGATGGAACACCCTTGATCTGGAGCCTTATAACAAAGAGTAGACTTTCTCCAGCATACACATCCAGAGGTGGTTTTGCTGGGCCATGTGATATATTATACCTACATTCAACTGCTGACAAATTGCTTCTAAAGTGGTTAAACTAACTGGCATTCCTATAAATATTTCTCACTTCCCCAAGTCCTTAGTGACATGATATTTTCAAACTTTTTAATGGCTTGATGGGTCAAAAATGGCACCTCATAGTTGATTTTATAGTAATTTAAAAGCTGTAATCAAATCTTTCCTTGAACTGCTTTCAATTTCTATAAGGAAAGGCTGTATTTAGTCTTATATGGTTTAAGAAACAAGCACTTCTACTTTATCATACTCATGTAAATTAAAAAAAACTTCCAGAGAATTTATTTAGGAGAATGACTAGATCTAAGAAGAATACTATTAGTCAACATAAAAAAGTGACTTCAAATGTCCTGAAACTTACTTGATATCAGCACCTGCAATGAAGCATCCAGGCTTTGATGAGATAAGGACAGCACTTCTGATTTGATCACTGGCCCAGATTTCATTCATTACTTCTACAAACTCTGACTGCAGTTCTTTATTCAGAGTATTTACCTGCCAGAGGTAAACACATGTATACAGACATATATAACTCTGGGAATTTAAATTTGAAGTACCACGTGTAGCATAACATGTGACTGTAAGAAATACATTTTCCCAGCGGAAATACACTCTTAGAAAAAAGGGAGATAGAGGAAAAAGGTCAAAACCCACAAGCATGCTCCTCAGGCAGCTTGTCAACTGTAAGCACATCTCCCTTTAAAAATAGTTCTATTCAAAGGAGGATTGCTCAGGGTCACATTCCTCAGAGTCTGAAGCATATGTAAGCTATAAATAAGTCTACAAACACTTATTGGCATGGGGAAAATGTGTATAACATTTGTAAAAAGAGGAATTAAAATGATACCTATAGTATCGTTTTATAGATATCATTTGTAAAATAGGATTAAATGTTGAAAGTGGTCATTTATTGATTTGGACTATGAATGATTGCTCAAAATTTTATAAGCAAATTTCCTACCAGAGGTATATGCTACTTGTGTTCAGGAAAAATGTTCTTAAGAAAATTCTGAAAAAAAGAAATCTAAATTTGATCCACTGGTCAGTGGTTCCAAGATTTACTCTAGGAAGGAAAAAGACTCTTATTTTCCCTAATCTGTGATAGGTTTGACTGCTGTCATCTAGGTCCTCCAATTTATCTGGGCATCTGTTACAATATTTCTGAAGCAGGAAACCTTAACACCAATTCCATGTGATTGGTGGGGTGGGGGTGGGGGGTGAAGCATGTATTCTTGTAGTAAAGCTCAAAAGACAAAAAACATACAAAAAAAGACTGAATTAATGCTGCATGCTTTGTTGAAGTTACCAGAAACAAATAAAGCTCCAATCTGAACAGAACTTGACTTCTAAAGTGTGACCTGCACGAGTCGTTCAGATCCCTCAGGAAGCTTAAGGGACAACCGCCCACTGTTGCGCCACTCAACGTACAACAAATAATGGCAGGTAGTGAAGAAAGCAGACTGAATAATCTCATATTTGAGGAATTCTGATTCTTACAACAAAGAGTGTATCTTGGTTCTCATCCACTAACTATAGTCTAACTAAAGGCTAGTGTTATCAGCCTTTGATATTAATCTCACAACTAAAGTTAACAAGGATCTCTGCTGCAGAAAACTGGCTTCTTTGGGCAGTTTGTCAAACTCTAACTATCAAAATTATAAGATCATATGATAAAATTATTGACAGATTGGTGAACTTATTTCTTTCTTATTAGGACTGCATTCAAGAATGTAGTTAGCAGAAATAAACCTCTGCACATTAAATGATGTACCTTTGAATTGGGTGAGTTAATTCGAACAACTGCCACATCCCCTTTGACTCCATAGTTAATATGGGTTCTGGCTAAAAAGAAAAGACACATTTATTTGTAAACATATTTATTGCTAAGTAAATCTAAAAAGCAATGCAAGCATGTCAATGAAAAACTAAACTTACGGGACCCTCCCGGGTGGTGCAATGGGTTAAAGGACAGCACTATAAAGCTATCCCGTAGCCACTATAGCACCAAATTTGATCCCCCACCTGGGAGCTGACCTATATGGCACAGCAGACCTCTCCTAATGCCCGCTGCTCCCCTCAGCAGTGTATTTCAGTACATCTGCCTGTTCTGTTCTCCACTCTATCTCTGGTGAACCCTTTCATCTCCGTGTACCTCTGGCTTGTACCCCAGTTCTTGTATGAACAAATAAATATTAAAAAAAAAAAAACTAAACCTAAACTTACCCCGCAAAGCAGAGGATCCTGTAAAGTTGCGGCAAATGTAACCTATAAGAAAAAGATATTTCAAAATTATTTTACAAAGCAAGAATTTCTGCAGTACCTTTTATACATAGCAAAGCTGAAACTGGTATAAACAAAAAACAAAATTAGAGCAATGTATTTAGGTCATTACTGAGATCACCACCCCATCTTTTTCATTTTGATTATGGGGTCACTTGATTATCTGAATGCTAGATGGATGATCAGTGTCCCACAAATGCCCATGTTCTCAGCAACTGCGCCTGTAGGGCTATGTGGCAAAGGAAGAAGGCTGCAAGTGGGAATGTTCTCTTCACCTTTCTTTCCACCCTTTCTACCCAGTTCTTTAAGAAAATGTCAGAAAAAGGTACAGAAAATAGTAATTTTGCACTAGTTTGAAAGTCTAAGCAGCATATTATTGTAAGAAGCAAACAGTATCAAGACCAGAGCAGGGTGCTCTTTGGTTTTGTCTGTATGTCTACTTCAGGCCATCAGAGCAAAGATAAAGGACCTGAGAGCCAGGACTTGGGTTCAGCCATCAAGTTTATCATTTACCAGTTCTATGACCAGGAGCAATTCTCTTGATACATGTCAGTGTTCTTTAAAGACAGTAATAAGAGTGATGTAATGATTATAAAAGTACATGTAAGCCAAAGTGCTACATCAAGGTAAATTAAGGTAGAAGGCAGTCATCTCCTCAATCCCACCATCTCTACTTCACCAATGGGAGACTGCCCTTCTCTGCTTTCCCATCTTTAATCTCAGTCCTTGCCTCTTACCTGCATCATGGTGCCAACATTTTCCCCAGCGGCACCTTGCAATTGTATCCATAAGGATCTTTCCCAGCTCTCCTCAAATGTTGATCTTTTATTATCCACTGTTTTGTTTTCTAATCATTCTAGCATCTGTGAACAGGTATTTTTCCCAACTAAACTGTAACCTCTTTTAACATATCCTTATGGTCATTCATTCAACAGAACTTAATTGTGGCCTCCAATTGCCATGTGCTGTTCTAGGTACCCGGAGTACATGTGGGTACTTGGTATGAACAGAAAGACAAAAATCTTTGTGGTGCTTATATCCTAAGGCTCTTTGGGAAGAAACAGTTTGTACTCAGTAGCAGTAAATGAAAAAGTAAAACAGACCTGGCATAAAAAGGAGTTTGCCCATAAAGAAAAATTTCCAGTTGGAAGGGAGCCAGGGAATAGCTAATTCTAACTAGAACAGGCTAAGATTAAAGTGGGAATGGACAGATTGGGAATGCAGGGTTGGGGAGATGGGGTTAAAAGACAGATAAAACCTGAGAAAAGTATATAAATAAGTATGTTAGAAGATAAATACTCTAAGCATAAACAAACAAAAGCTGAGGGGGGGCATCTGGGCATGTACTGCAACTTTAAAAACCAAATATCTGAGACAAGTTGGTGCTCATTAGCTTATAGTTTAAGTCATTTTAAACTCTTACCCATTAACCTACTTCTAAACAGACATTAAAACCTCTCCTTTAAATCAACAGAGCAAAAAAGAAAGAAAATCAGTAAATGTACAAACATATTTGAAAAAGAACTCCAAGACGCTGTAAAGTAAAACCAAGTTGGGGTGTAAGGCAGCTTTGCCTTTGGAATCTACCCTTGTCTGCTAGCTACTCAGTAGAGCTTACTTTGGAGCAGTTGGATGAACTTTAGCCTATATCTATTGTGCCAGCAGAGAGAGAAACCTTTCTCCTACTTTTTAGTCATATTAACAACTTAACTCATGAAAATAACTTTAAAGACCCATGGGTGGGGGGTATAGTTAGATTATGCTGACACAAATTGCAAATATGAAAATGTTACTCTGGTTGTAACAACCAATAGCATTTCTCAAGATTCAACTCTGAGGAAAAGGAGAGGATTAAGGAAATGAGAATCAAATTTAAATATGTATCATCTACTACCGTATTTGCCTTTAATCCATTTTTCATGAAACAATTTAACTCCTTATTTAATTAGGGATTTAGATGTAAAGGAGCGGAAATTAAACAAGATATTCTGGTCAATATATCACTTTCATTTGACAGCCACATTCTGAATGCTTAGAAGCTTAAAGCAAGAATGGGTTAAAACTTTAAGAACTACAAATGAGTTTCAAGAGATTTTAATCACCACATAGATAATCTCATCAAATGTTTGACAATACCTTGGACAGAACCTTTTGGGTTAAAGCACTAATCTGTTGAGTCTAAATGTCAGTCCAGGTATGCAGGTAATTTTAAATTCATTGTCAGACATTTTTTCCAAAATGTGTAGTTGTTATTAAAGGGCCAATAACCATAATGAGCTACATTTTCTTACTGGTGAAAAAAATGCAGTCTATATATTTACATGTATATATGTTTCCTTTTTTTTTTTAAAGGAAAACTAAGCTTGTGTTGTTTAACTGTACTTGTAAAATGTAGATATTACTTTAAAAATCCTCAAATATATAGAAGTCATTAGTTCTTTGGGGCTGGAAAGAGTTAATAATAATTCTTTGCATTTATACTGGGCACTTACTTTAGAAAACAAGCCTTTAGAATTAACAAGATGGTACTAACCCCCATTTCAAACGAGAAAAAAAGACACAGAAATTGATTGCCCAAGGTCACTGGAGGGTAAAAGGCAGTCAGATTTAAACCCAGAAGTCAGACTCCACATTAAATGCTTTTTATTGCCTTGTCATACTACTTTTCATGTGAAAGAAAATCCATTGTCTCAATAAATTCATTTTACAGATGAGAAAAATAAGGCTCACTGAAAGTGTTTGTCCAAAGTCACACAACTAGTGGCTAGGACCCAGGAGACCTGACTGCCTGGTTCAGTGTCAGGTTCAGTGCCTGCTAGTCCGTAAGAAGTACCTAAAAACCAATGCGAGGAAAGTTTAAAAAATAATACATTTAATTTTTTTTAAGTGTTGAGCCATACAGGTGGCAAAGAGGAAATAAAACTATTAAGTAACATGACCACAGTACTACCATAGGCATGAGTACTAAGAGAATGGGTGATTCATTTTTCTTAATTCTTTTTAATACTTCAATTTTTTGTAGTATCATCAATTGGAACACAGACATACAAGAGTCCTTTGGAAACTAAAAAAACTGGTCAAAATAAGAAAGAAAAAAAATTTCATCCAAAGCCAATTTTATATTAAAGATGCCAGCCACCTGCCTAAAAAGAGCACAGAGGTTCAGGAGGAGAAAGGCATGTTAATTTCTAATTAAGCAACCGGCATGAAATACAACATACAAAATCGCCATTTCACCTTAACAGAAGAAATGGAAAAATATCCTTGTTCTACAATCACCCACCTACACTCTCTCACTGCCAATTTGAAGAGGAAAAAAGAAAAAGCCAACGCAAATTAACGCGCGTGTCGTCAGCAACACGATTCGAACTACTTCTTAAAAGATTTTATTCCTTAAGACACAGGTGTTTGCGTATTTTTTGTCTCTTTCAGCAAGCTGCAGAATCTCCGCCCGAAACTTAACACACTATACATCCACACCGTGGTTACCGAGACTACAAGAGTTAATTTTCAAGAGACGTGCGGCAAAAATGATTTTGAGGCAAAGAAGCAGGGAGTGGCGGGTTGCAAAGTCGGTTAATTCCATCCGAGGAGGAACTAAGGCAGCTGTTAGGAGAAGGCACTTGCAGCCACACAAGTGGGAGGCTGGCCTGTCTCGGCCTCCAGGACCTCCCGATCTCGGACGGCCAGGTCCAAGGCCATCACTACACAAAACGAGACGGGCAGCGGTCCAGAAGGGCGATGCGAGGCGCGGCAAAGCGCCGGACTCTCGGGACGGGACTGGGGAACGCTCACAGCACCGCTGCGCCTGGGGTCGAGACGCGGCATCTCATTCCCGACCGCTGCACGGACGCCGCGGCCCCCGAGCAGCAACCCCCCCTGCACTTCAGGGCCGGTTCCCCGGGAGGGGCGGTGGCCAAGGGACGGGAAGGCGCGAGGTCGAGGTCACTCGGCTCTCCGCGGGACTTCTGTCCGCGGATCTGGGGCGCCCTCAGCCAAGCCTCACCTCGGCAGCGAAGCGTCCTGGAAGCAGCGAAGCGGCTGAGGCTGCCGATTGCCCGCGAGGCCACCATCTTGAGCGGGAGGACGAAAGTGCTAAGCGCTTCAAGCTGGGGTGGCCGGGCGGAGGACTCGTCTTCTTCTACTCTGGCCCCGGACAGGCGGCCGACTCACCGCCTGACTAAAATTCTCGTGCGGAGTCGCGTCAGGCCCCCGCGCTTCCGGGAAACGGGCGCCAGCGCCTCGGTCCCGTGGGAGGACCGCGCGGGTCGGGCGGGCTGAGCGCTGGACCTTCCAGTCAGGCGGCCGGCGGGCAGCCCGCGACTCCGCGGATGGGCGTGAGGGGGCCTTTCTGGGCAGGACCCGCCCCTGAGTCCCAACGAGTCTTGTCACTTGGACCCTAACTGTGTGGGCAGCCGGAGCCGTCTGGACGCACCTGAGGTGAGAGCGGGAGCCGTCCCACCCGTCCTTCCCCCCGGGATATGCCCGCGCGCCTGTCCCCCCCCGACCGCGGCGGTGCAGCGGCGGCCGCCCGCTCGGGAGAGCCGCGTTCCACGGAGCGGAAGGAGCGTCGCGGACGCGGGCGCCTGTCCCTGCGTGCGGGGCAGTAGCCGCTGGCGGTGTCTGTCCCTCGGGCCACGGCGTCTCCCGTCTGAATGTGTCACCCCAAGTGGGCGCGTTGGCCTGTGTGTGTTGGCTGAACGTGCCGGCCCGCACTGCAGCTTTTGTTGCTGTTGAACGTGTAGCCAGCCCAAAGCCGACAGATGCAGAACTGGGCCAGAGTTTCTCCCGCTCCTGCTGCCAGTGCAGGACTTGGCCCTGCGACCGTTGGGGACTCGAGTGTAGGAGGGGCGTAGGTGTCCCCCGTCAGCGCGGAGAGCCCATTTTGTCAGGGTTTTCTAACCCAAAAGGGGCCTGGCGGGCCTCTCGGCATGCCGTTCCTTCGTTTTTTCGGTGAAGCTCGGAAATCTGAGTGAGGGGTTGAGCCGGTGGCCACAGGTGCCAGACGCGTTACGAGAGCCCACGGTCACGAACTTCTAGTCCAGATCGCTGCATTCAAAGAGAACTGTCTTGGGGCAGGAAAGATGCTGACTCCTGGAATAAGGGAATTGATTACAAAAGGAAGAGGTGTTGAGGGCCCTCCAGGCACTTTGACAGCATCTCCGCCAATGTTCACACTTTATTTGCATTTTCTGGATGTGGTTGGGGAGGTTGGGAGAGTTTTGGCAAGTTTTCTCCAACGGGGCAAAGCTAGGATTCGGACATAAATCTGAGTCTGTACACCAGTTTGACTTCAGAGACAGAGGAAGCTGGAAGGGGCAGAGTAGAGTCACCCACGTTTTATAGATGAGGGTCCTAGGGCAGAGAATGGGTAAATCACTTGCTTAAGGTCATGTCACAAGGATGAAGTCAGGATTTGGATTTTGACAGTCAGACTTTACAATCTGCCTTCAGACTAATGAGGAATATGAAAATTGAGAGGTGGTTTTCTGTGTAAAGTTCAGGTCAAGTAGTGAGTCCTCCATCATTGTTAACACTCTAAAACCAGATGACTAACTAGCTCTTAATTTGTGAAAAGGATTCTTGATGCCCTACACGATCCTCCAAGCCATGAGATTTTTACAGTTCAAAGCTTGTCCCCACGCCATTGCTTTCTTGTGCACCTATTTTGTGCATTCATGATGGCAAACCTTTTCTCTAAATGGCCAGATAACAAGTCGTTCAGGCTTTGTAAACCCACTCTGAGTTTTGTCATTTATTCTGTTTTGCTCTACAACTCTTTAAAAATGTAACAAATGTAGTTAACCAGAAGCCCAAGGAATGTAGTTTGCTAACCCTTCATTTAGACCATCCTCTTAGCTTTTTGTTCCCTGTAGACTCAACGAAATGGTAAATTCTGTCAGGACAGAACAATTGCAATATTTCTTTGATCTTGGACACTTTAGTAAGTACATAGAAGGGGATGATGTCCATTTATACCACTGCCTGCTTTTAATAATAACAAACGTGTATTACCCTTAGTATGGATCAGGCACTGTTCTGAGTGCTTCACATATAGTAGTTCTAGTTCTTCCTCACAACAATCCTATGAGGAAGATACTGGAATTAATCTACATTTTATAGATGAGGGTCCTAGGGCAGAGAAAGGTTAAATCACTTGCTTAAGGTCATGTAACAAGGATGAAGTCAGGATTTGGATTTAGACAGTCTGACTTTACAATCTGCCCTCTTTTAACCATTACACTGTGTCTTAATGAGTTTTTAGAGCTGTTCCAGCTTGCTTAGCCCCTAGCCCATTCTTCTTTCCCCTTGCTCCTGGGTGCTTGCAACTTCACGGATCTTTTCATAGTTCCATACCCTACTCAAGTTTACCCTACCCTAGAGTCTCCAAGCTCCCCAAATCCTTGAGTCAAAATTTCTGGTTTCTAAAGCTTAGTGCAAACTCCTTTGCTTCCTATTTTCAAATCTTTACTTTTTATTACTTACTTATTGTTAAAGGAATATATATATATATATATATAATTTCCCAGCAGCTACAGATAAGTCTAAAATGCATTTATATTCCACCACCCAAAGATAACTACTGTTAACATTTGCTATGTATTTTTCTAGACATTGTTGATGCATTTTTATATATTTGTATAAGATTTTATTATATATAAATTCTAATAAAACTAGTTATAGTATACATAAATAAAATGCTTATTGTAAAAAAATAATTTCAGAAGGCAGAAGAATATAAAATGAAAACCCATCTATATTCTTTCCTCATATATAGTCAATTTTATGTACTTGCCTTGTTTTCTCTCTTTCTGTTATAAAATGGATGCTGTCCCGCAGCTTGCTTTTTCATTTAATATAGTGTCAGTATATACAGGTGATGAAGTATGTTTTATTTTGTTCCAAATTGCTAAACAGTATTCCATGGTGTGTGTGTGTGTGTATACTATAATTTCTTTAACCATTTCCTATTGATGTGCATTTAGATTAGTTCCTGTTTTCCACAAATGTAACCAGTACTGCAGTGAATATTTGGAGTATTTCTGTAGGCTAGAGCTCAATGTAGACTATAAATCAAAGACCATTAAGAAGAATTACTGGGCCCAGAATCCAGAATTCAAATTTTGATCGTTAAAAATTGCCTTCTAAAAAGGCCTTAGCAAGTTGTACTTCTATCAACTGTATATGGAATTGCCTACTTAGATTTATTCCTACTAGACTGGTATATCAATCACAATTTTAATATTTTCCTTTTCTGATAGTCACAAAATTTACCTTATTTTAATTAACTTTTTAAAATTGAGGTTGAACAGTTAAAATTCTGTTGTTTGACATTTTAATTTCTTATTTGACCTTTTGGTCATGTGTCAGGAAAGAACCTTTGGCTGCAAATAATAGAAAATTCTACTCGAATTTGTTTTGAGTGTAGAGCTTGGACTCAGAATGGAAAAATGCTACCAGAGGATGAGTTTCAGATATGATTTAATCGGACAGAGAACGCTATTGTTCTGGTTGGTTTAACCCCTAATGTTGGGTTGGATTCAATCCCATGTAAACCACATATAGCAACTACAGTAGGGAGCAAATTGAATATTGGGGTAAAAAACTAGAGATTTCATTACAGATTATTTCTCTTTTTCTGGAACTTGTAGAAGTTCTTCGTGGAATATGGGTATTAATACCCTTTGTTTTACATGTTAGAAATATTTCTCTGAATGTATTTGCCTTTAAAATTTATTTTAGTATATTTTTCTGTGTAGGTACTATAAACTTTTATATAATTAGGTATTTTTATTGTTCTTTTCTGCTATGGACTTGGGGTTTTATGCCATATGTTTGGGTTTATTCCTTTCCCCATTTTAGAAAGTATTATTGAAATACTTTCTAATGTCTTCTCCTAGTACTTTCATAGTTAAAAAAAAACTACATAAACACTTTGTAGATGAATCCATCTGAAATTTATTTGCACTTATGTTATGAGTTATGGATCTGAATTTTTTTCCAAATGGTTAGCCATTTCCCCAACAAATATATTGAATAATTCACCTTTTTCCTGCTTATTTGGAATGTTACTTTTATACACACTTAAATCATATGCAGCTGTGTATGCAAATTCTGATCTTGCTATATCCTATTCTGTTGACTAATTTTGTTTATATTTTTGTACCAGTGTTGCACTATTTATTACTGGTGATTTATAGAAATTTTTGATACCGGTCAGAGCAAAGTTTCCTTATCAACATTTTGTTGACTATTTTTAAGAATTTTATTTCAAGATGAACTTAAGGGAATTTGTATCCCAGACTTAAAGAGTACATATACAGTCTCTGGAAACAGTGGTAGCCATCTCATGGCCCAATTTGTGTTTCCCTGACCATAATTCCTTGAATATCCCTGGGCAGGGAGCCTTGAGCTTGGATTCTGCTTTCTCTTTCCAATACACGTATTTGGGAAATACAATTCTTTTTTACTTTCTTGAAACCACAAAACATCATCTTTTGAGCCAATGAAGACATAAGAGTAGTTAATCAAAGCTTTAATATAATCTATTACTATATGACAAATTATCCTCACATTTAGCAGTTTAAAACAGTAAGTGTTGTCTCCTGTAGTTTTTGAGGGTTAGAAATGTGGGGGTGACTTAGCTGGATGTTCTAACTTAGATTTGTCATGAAATTGTAGTCAGAATGTTGGCCAGGGCTGCAGCCATCTGAAACCTTGCCAGCGCTGGAGGCACGCTTCCAAACTGCACTGGCATCCTCACCCACATAGCTGGTAGCTGAAGATGCCAGTTCCTGTCCAGGTGCTTTTTGCTCAAGATGTGCTCTCTGGAGGCCAAGATGGAGCCGCAGTATCTCTTAATCTCAAAAGTGACATATAAGCACTTTAGACATAGTTCTGTTGTTTATACAGACCCAACTGTGGTACAGTGTGCGAGGGTTTGCGAGGGTTTCTACAGGAACATGACTACCAAGAGGTGGTTATTGGAGGCATCTTTGGCACTGGCCAACACATATCTTGCATTTCTTTTATGAATGAGACATAGTTGTAGTTTTGACAGTCAGTTGCCAATTTGAGATTGGACATCTCTTCGAATATTTAAGGGCCATTTGTATTTCCGAATACATGTGTCATGCCTTTTGTCCATTTTTTTTGCTTATTTGTAAGAACTCATTGCTTAGTGTGTATTCTTTCAAATACAAACATTCCACAAGGCACTCCGCACAATCATAATATAACCTTCAAAATCAGGAAGTTAACGTTAGTGGCCTTATGACCACTCCCAGCAGTCCTTTCACCCTAGATGAGAACACAAACTCTGCAGCTGGACAGTTGGTAATAGACTAAATTTTACAGTTTTTTATAGTATGTGGATGAAGTTATCAGAGGTCATAAACTATTAAGTCACAAATTATTCAAATAACCTAGGACATTTTTATTCTTTTTCTTTTTAGATTTCAGAATGACTTCCATCTTGACTTATACTTTTAAAAGTATTCCTACTACATCAAAATGGGCTTTGAGATTTTGTAAGTTTAATTTATTCTTTCTATTTTAAGATTTGATTTGATTTGTAAGCATCTTATATAGATTAGATTGATCTTTTAAAACACTTTATTTTGTTTTTCAGCTATAAGATCTCTGAGCTCTTCTTCCCAGCTACGAGCAGCCCCAGGTATAGTAATTTGTAAAGTAAACTTTTCTGATTTAAATGTTAGATTCTATATTTGTGAATTCGGAATAAAAACCAAAACTAATTTGCTTTCCCCTTATGAGTAACATGAATATCATTATTGCCTTCAAATTAAAAATATATAGGACCAATCAGTAATGAC
Source organism: Condylura cristata (assembly GCF_000260355.1). Taxonomy (NCBI): domain Eukaryota; kingdom Metazoa; phylum Chordata; class Mammalia; order Eulipotyphla; family Talpidae; genus Condylura; species Condylura cristata. The sequence continues at coordinate 27,546,273 of NW_004567121.1, read as the reverse complement.
ATTATATGATGTAAGGCTAGGCTCAAGGGTGTTAATAAGAGGTTGCTTCTGGGATTTGGAGCCTGGGAGAGTCAGGAACCTTACTCGTCAGTTTATTCACCCTCTGGCTGTCAGTCTTAGGGATGACTAGCTTACACTCTGGAGACCATTTTGCAGCCAAGAGTTAACTTTTAAAATTTGCAATTAGTGATTAGCTTTTGTTAATGGATATCTTCTTGTCCCACACAAAAGAGGACCTGTTCCTGAAATAGGATGACTAGGGAACTTGTTAGTAAAAGAAGATTGTTTAGTCAATATGAAAAGAAAATTTTTTATATGGTCATTCAGACCCTCAGTAAATTGGAATTTTTCACTATGAAACACATACTTTTGTGGAAATAAGTGTGTATCTTTACTGGTCATTGCTGAAAACAACTTGACAAATTCTTTATTTGCCTTACCTGGGTCCTATATTGACTAATCTGTGACTTCTGTTTTTTATTCTGTTCTGGTATTTCTCTTTGGTTAATAACTCCTTAGAAAAAGCACCTTACCAGGGCTCAGATGACTTCTGTTCTGTGCCAGTTTTTCCTTGCTAGACAATATCACCTTGAACTGGTCACTTTACTAAAAACCTCAAATAGTTATGAAGCAATTTAAAGTAGTTTGAAGACTGTAAGCTCAATATAAATGAAAGTGATTTTTGTGTTGTTTTACGTTTAATATATTCTTAGAGCTCTGTTGCTTAACCCCCCTAGAGAAGTTTCTTGTTCGATGTATATTCCCTGTGGTCTCTAAATTCTAATTGGAATATTGATTTGTATAACCTTACAAAAAAAGTTCATTTCTGTCTCATTTGACCTTTCCCCTAATTCCTGTGCTCACCCAGGGCTTGGCTTTTGCAGTTATACAAAGACCTAATTCTTGCCAAATGGGAGAAGGTCATACTGAATACCAATGAGGCAAAAGCATTCATAAGTTTAGAGTATTCTTTATTACACTATTTTTGTCTCCCCAACTATATTGTAAGCCTGGTGAAACTTAATTCTTTTCTAAAGCCGAGTGCCCTGTACTGTCCTCCAAGTGACTTGTGTTGACACTGATGCTGTACTGTGCACAGGCATATCATAAGACATGTCAGCTGATGGGGAGAGGAGGTGAGCGTGTGTTTGTTCTGAGCAGGCTTTAGGTAGCAATAACTTCATAACTAGTTTCTTTTGAAGTTCATATGACTACCCTTGCTTGGCAGAGCTAGTTGAGTGAAGGAATTAGAGATACAAGATTTATGGATGTTTTTAATCAGCTGATGGGCTGCAAATATAAATGTCTGATGGAAATTTTGAATGATTCAATGGTTATATTTATAATATACTTGTAAGTATGTATGCACATGTATATTTTATTCTTTCCATATAATGTGCAAGTCTTCATGGTTAGTGATCTTTTTTTAGTCCTTGATTTCCTTGAGTATTGAAACTTTTTACTGTCATGTTCTCCATGGTCCTCTCCTGTCTTGTTATCTCCTGATTCTCATGCAATTTTGCTTCAGTTCCTAAGACACAGAATGTGATTAGTTTGTCATTTGTAGGTAAGTTACATAGGGTACTGGTTATTTTTTTGTGATCCAGGATCATCCTGTATTTATTTTGGCTGTTGGTTTTGGGACACAGTGTGTTGGTCCCTTTGGTCGGGACTCTGAGTGTAGCAGTTTCCTTTTGAGGAGGAGGCAGTAGATGAACAGGCATTACAAAATACTCCTCTGCTTTTCTTCGGTAATCTAAACTTCAGCTATATCCACCTATACCTCACTTCTCCCCAGAAGTTTAGTTTTGTGTTACCTGTCACACACCCATGTGGGTGTCTCTCTACCTTCAAATTCGCCTGTCTAAAACTGCGGTCCTCTTTGTTCTGAAACCAGTTCTTAATTCTTTGTAGTCTAACTTGGTTTTCTTATCTAAGTCTCTATGCTTCCTTTATAATCCTGTTTTCCTTTCTTTCCACATTTGGCCATTAAGTCCCATTATAAAACTTCTTGTATTGATGTTGATCCCTTCCTTCCATTAACACTGAGATTCTTTAGTCTGACCTTTTTTTTTTTTTTTTTTAAGATTTATTTATTTATTTTGTAGAAGAACTGGGGTGTAGACCACAGATTTGGGGGGGGTGAGTGAGAGAATTCATCAGAGAGAAAGAGGGGAGCAAAACAGGTGGATTGACTGAAATACACCTGGCAACAGCAGGTGAGACAGAAGTCTGCAGCTCCATGTGGGTCAGTTTTCCTCAAATTGAGGCCACAGTGGGTGAGATTTAACCCTTAGGCCTCCAGGGCCCCTCCCATCTCCTGGATTTTCTGACATTTAGCACCACACATTTGAGTTTCCAACAATCGCCTCACTTATCTCCCTGCTGCCTGTATTTCCTCCACCAAGAAATCTCCAGTGAGATGCCAGATAAATCTTTGAGCCCCATCTTGACTCTTAGTTCTGGCAACTATTTCCTTTAGGTTGGTTATAGATATTCATCACAGATAATTATAATGTTAGTGATGTTAGTGGGGTAAAGTGATTATTAAAATTTTATTCCTAACAGCTTAGGATTTTTCTCTCTCTCTGATAATGAGTGAAAGTAGCAAGTGAATTTCAAAATTAACAACCAAAAAAAGATGAGATATATTTAGGTATACCAATACAAAAAGATCATCAAGCTATGTTGTCAGGTCAGAAAAGTGTACATAATAAGCTAAATGAATAGTTACATAAAGACAAGCTGAAAACTAACCCGTGATAGCTGACTACAGAACCAAGACACCAAAGAGGGAGGAGAAAAACCGGGAGGGAGGTTTTTCTCATCACCACAATGGTCTGTGGTGATGGAGTGTGGGCAGAGTCGGTGGTGGATGCACTGCTGTGGTGACACCTGATGGGGATACATACCCCAATGTTACCTCGATTAGTGAATAAGTAAGAAAAAGGGGGGAAAGGGTGTAATACACAGTTGTATACTTGTGCATACATTAAAAAAAAATTGGAATACATATACCAAATTAATAGTAAAGTACCTTTGAAAAAGAAATAGAGAGAAGGGATATAAAAAGAGTAGCTTTAGTTTTTATTTTCCATATTTTAGTATTGTTTACTTCTTTCACTGTTACATAAGCATATATTCACTTTTTACTTTTTTAACTTACAGCTAGAGGAAGGTTGTTCTTTTGATCTTAGAAAATAAGCAAATTGAGTCAGTCAGGAAGCATTCTCGGTTTTACAGACTGGCAATAGTCATTAATCAGATGGCTTTTATTTTTACACAGAAAGGCAAAAATACTAAATTATGTAAAGAGCAAAACAACATTTAGTTGTTACTAAAGGCAGACTTATGTGGATAATTGGTTAATTTCAGTTTGACAGTCAAACAGTTAAAGCAGTTTTGTTAATGGCACAAATACCTTCACCATTGAGTATGAGTACTCCCATTGTTGGTTATAATCTTCCTTTGTCTTAAATATGTATATTTGAAAACTTTTAAATACCAGTCAGTTGAAGTCACTTGTTAAGTGGCAGATGCCAGTCGGCACTAAATAATGTAATTCTTCTTGGACTGTTTACTTTAGAATGTAGGAGTTACCGCCTGTACATGTGCTGCGGTGGGAGCGAGCTGGGTGGGAGCGAGCTGGGAGACTGCATGGGCTGGACGCAGAGTCCCAGACTTAGGAAACACTAGCAATGATGGGAACCAATGAGGGGGGCCTCCGTGAACTTAAACAACAACAACAACAACAAAAAACCTCTAATCAGTAATCAGTACTACTTAAAAAATGTAGTCATTTTTTATAAAATGTAGTCACAAACAGGCTTCACTGTTTAGGCTGATAATTCTTTGTACTTTTTTTCAAAGCTGTCCAGACCAAATCAAAGAAGACATTAGCCAAATCCAATGTAAGGAATATCGTGGTAGTGGAAGGTGTCCGCACTCCATTTTTGCTGTCAGGCACATCGTAAGTATAAAATGACTGTGTTGTTTTCTGCCAGCTTTCTTGAGGTTTGAGTAGCAAAAGTTGCCTATGTGTAGGTTTTTGTTTAAAAGTACACAATGTGATGTATTTACATGTGTACACATTGTGAAAGGATTGCCACATTGAACTCATTAATGTGTGCATCACCCTACATAGTTTATTCCTTCTTTTAAGACACATTAGAAGTGATTTTTTAAATTATATATAATAGTTTATTTTTACATCATTTTGTGCATTTTTCTATCTCAGTTGCAATCCCCTTGGGCTTCCCATCACCAAATCACCCATGTGCCATCACCATAGTCCAGTGCATTTCCCTCCCCCTACTGTTTTTGATCCCATTCCCCATCCACCCCCACAAAATGTCTCTGGTATATAGCTGTTCATCATTATCATGATTTTTCTCGCCTGTTCTGTTACATTCCCTCTATGAGAGAAACCATCCGGTATTTTTCCTTTTCTTTCTGGCTTATTTCACTAAGCATGATCTTCAAAAGTGATGTTTTTAACTGTCACCCAGTAGATAGTACAATTGTTAGTCACACAGAATTTTCATAAAATTAATAAGGTGAAGGCTTTGTGTTTAAATTATTTATTTTCTCTCCCCAGATATAAAGATCTGATGCCACATGATGTAGCTAGAGCAGCACTTTTGTAAGTAAATGCAGTTCCATTTTAGTTCATTTTTTTCCCCCAATGCTTATTTACATCCCTCTGAACATATGAAAAATCTCTATTAGTTGGTTTGGCTTTCTTTTTTTTTTTTTTTTTTCATTTAAATTTCATTTATTTCATTGAAGTAACATTGTGTCTTAATATGTTTTAGGTATATTCATTGAGAATCAACATGTCTGTACTACACTAAGGTCACCACTAAGAGTCTATATCTGTCATTCATCATTATTAAGTTAATAACACTTTTCTCTAGTTCTTATGCTTAAAATAGTATGTTTGACAAAATTGCCCAGTCTTGGAAATATTAATTCTTATGTGATGAGAAAGAAACCACTGACTTTTACAAGATTTAGTTATTCATTTTAGCCATATGTGCTGTACAATTTCAGGTATCTGGTGAATGTCAGTGATCTTTATTTTTGTAGAATTGACAAGCTTTTGGCATGGCAGTATTCTTTTTTGAGACTGACTTGCCCTAAGTCATAAACTTTATGGGACAAGATTGATCAGGTAAATATAGTACATATTTTTGATGGTTATCATAAACAGGTACCTAATTAATACGTAAGGATAGTGAACAGTATTCAAATACTTATCTACAAAATAGAATGAAACCTGAAGTTTCATATGCAAAACAAGTGAAAACTAGATGTGGTTTCATGATGTTGAAGTGGGTGAATAAAATGACGAGAATCATAAACTGTGTGGCTGTTTCTGTGGAGAAAAATCATCTCACTAACTTTCCATTCATGTTTCACTGTGTGTCTTTAACCATAATCTCAGATTTTTCATGGTTTGAAAAGATCCTCTGTTTTCTGCTTATCTGCTTTTATTTCTTCTCTTCCTACTGGACTTAAGAATAAATGGGGAAAAATAAAAATAAAAAGGAAAAAAATCCACAGAAAACAAGCAAAAGAATAAACGAAAGTATAATTGCTTTTCTTTCGATCCATTTATGCTCCTTAATCTCATAATCACTTTCATTTCAAATTCAAAATACAGTGCTTTGGAAGTTTCATTTAATAGTGACTTTTCTAGGCTGACTCTGGTGGCCAAAGGGGTAAGAAAGTCTCAGTGCTATCACCACTATGGCCTGAGTTACATCCCCCGAGTTTGATCCCTGTCAGGGAGCTGACTCACATGGCACAGCAGACCTCTTCTGCTTTGTTTGCTGCTCGGTTTAGCAGTGTATTTTAGTAGATCTGTCTGATATGCTCCCCACTCTATTTCTGTTGAATACTCTCAACCTCTCCCACACTTCTCTCCCTCTACACCCCCCCCCACACACACACACCTCTGGCCTATACCCCAGTTCTTCTGCAAACACACACACACACACACACACACACACACAGACATTTCTCTTAATAAACATGAAATACACCAATCTGTTAGGTCATAGCCTTTTTGTATTCTACATCATTTGACACTATCAGCTCTATTTAAAATTCTCTTCCTTTGACTTCTTAATATTAAGCATTCATGCTTTTCCTCTCATCTCCTTACCGATTCTTCTTTACTTAAAGAAAAACTCTTTTCTCTTTTTTAAAATGTATTTTACAAGTTTTAGTTCTTAGAGCTTTGCATTTGTCTATATGCATATTTATCTTTAAAAATCTCATCATTTAGGGCCCTCCCCAGTGACACAGCGGGTTAAAGCACAGCATTGGGAGGCTGGGGCCCCTTCAGCATGAGTTCTATCCCTGCCCCGGGGGCGATCCATATGGCGCAGCAGGCCTCTCCTGGCCCGCCCCGTTGCTCCCCTCAGCACTGTGCTTCATCTGTGGGCCTGTTCTACTCCCCACTCTGTCTCTGGTGGGTCCTCTCACTGCCCCTGTGCCTCTGGCCTGTACCCCAGTTCTGTATACATAAATGAATAAAACTAACAAGCTCTAACATTTAAAAAAAAACTCATCATTTAATCATTCATTTTTTTAAACATTTATTTATTTATGCATCCAAGAATTGAGGTACAAGCCAGAGGTATGGAAGGTAAGAAGGACTCACCAGAGACAGAGTAGGGAGCACATCAGGTGGATCGTCTAAAATACACTGCTGAGGGGAACCATAGACAAGACAGGAGAGGTCTCTGTGTCATATGGGTCAGCTCCCTGGCTGGCTAGGGATTGAACTCATGCTGCAGTGGCTGGCAGTATGTTGATAGCACTGTCTTTATCCCCTGCACCACCAGGGAGGCCCCTAATCATGCATTTTTATGAAAACTCCCAAATCTTTAAATTTGACCTCTTTTCTTAGATACCAACAAACTCAACATGTCAAAAAATAAAAGTTATCTTTTCCTCAAAGCCAGCTTATTTTCCTGCATATGGTAACGTTGCTATTTCTTATTTTCAGACTAAGATTTGCAAGTTTTTACTCAATTTTTTAGTAGATGTGAAGTGTACAATAAAATTTAAAGGATTTAGTGAACACCTAAATATCCTCCATCTCTGTTTAAATAATTTTTGCCCTTCACACCGTATTTGCTCTATCTATATGGTTTGGAGCATTTGACAGTAAATTACAGACATCTTGATACTTCAACTGCAAATACTTCAGATTTTATCTCCTAAGAATAAGTACATTTTCAGGCCCTCCCTGGTGGTACAACAGGTTAAAATGCAGCACTACGAATCTAGCTGCAGCCATTTCACATGAGTTCTATCTCTGGCCAGACAGCTGACCCACATGGCGTGGCAGACCTCTCCTGGCCCGCCCACTGCCCCCCTCAGCAGTGTACTTTGTTGATCTGTCTGTTCTGTTCCCCACTCTGTCTGGTGAATCCTCTCATTGCCCCTGTACCTCTGGCCTGTATCCTAATCCTGTGTGCATAAATAAAAATTAATCTTTAAAAAAAAAAGAGAAAATAAGTACATTTTCCACTATACAGTATACCATGACTATGGTCATAATAAAAATTCCATGTAATTTCTGATTTCCTGTTCATAGTCAAATCCTCAGTTGTTCTAAGAATGTCTCTTCTTATAATAGTTTTTCCAAACTAGGACCTAGTTAAGGTTCATAGTAGAAATGGATATGTCTCTTAATCTTTTCTAATCTTCCTTCCTTCTTCATACTCTGTCCTTCCTTATCCTCTGTCCTTTTGTTCTCCCAGTGATATTGAGATGGGTGATTTTTTGAAAAGTCCAGGCTAGCTGTTCTATGTAATTATTCCCCACTGTGGAAGTTTTCTCATGCTGTTACTTAACTTTCCTTTATGAGTAGCCAGTAAACTGGAGGTTAGATCTAGAGATTTGGTTATATTTAGGTTAAAAGTTTTTTTGGTAAGAATGCTCATGAGCAAAGAGCAAGGTATGGCATCTTGTCAAGAGGCATGTGACCTGTGATGCTAAATCTGACCCTTGATCATGGTAGTGAGGTTGCCAGATCTATGATTACAAAAGTACCTTTTCCTCTTATAATTAGTAATCTGTTAAGTGATAACTTAGTACAAGGTCTTATTCTCCAACAAATCTTCGCCAAATGTTTTTACATTCATTGAAAATTTTTGCTTGAATCAGTTATTACATTAAAGATTACAGATTTGTGATTTTCCTGATTATGTTAGGCTGGTATTTTTCTATGGAGAGCAATTACTCTTTTTTCAATGTTGAGGTCTTAGGAATTTTACATATTTTGAGCCAAAGTTAGTCATTCTGCCTGAAGTTCAGATTATCCTATAATTTATCTGTGGGTGCTCCTTCAAGTTAGTCTCTGTGTCCCTTTTGTTTTTATTATAAATTTTTAAAGTATAATTTATATACAATAAAATGCACAGATTTTAAATATCTAGTTTGATGAGTTTTGACTCATCAGTGTATACATCCATGTTCCTGTTTGTTATATTGTCCCATGAGCCATTAAACGCTTTCTTATTTTTGACACAAAAAATGGAAAGTGCAATTTGTGCTTCTCCTGCTTTGGATCTAGTCTCAGTCATTTTTAAAAAGTGGCTTTAACAGAGAATGGCATTTCGAAACCAAATCATTCCTACTGGAGTGTTACTGCTTCTGGTTTATCAGTAGGTAGAACTAGAGAAATATATCATGTTCATATTGATATTCAAATTTAAATTTATTATACCTGCTGTTTTACTTACTTTGATTTTTATATTTGTCTCTTGTTTCTTTAGACTGAAAACTTTGTTTCCAACTATAACTTTGCTATGCTTACTATATATCTTTTGTCCTAGTCCAAATTATTTTTGTTTTTTCCATCCAAACTTTTCATTGCCAGTGAGCATCAAATGTTGACTTGGGGCAGGGGGGTTTGTCACATTGGATGGGATACATTTCCTTTATTGATGTAACATTGGTTTACAGCACTTTATATGATTAAGGGGAATAGGTTCGCACTTCCTCAGATGCATGATACCACCCTACCCTAATGTTGACTTTTAAAATCAGTCATCCATTTCTTCTTTGGTAAGGTGACACATACTTGTCAAATTAAGGGAAAGGTACAATTTCTGGCTCTTTGAATTTACAGTTAACCTTTTAAAAGGAGAATAGTGTTTTATGTGATGATTTATGGCACTCCCTCCATGTGTGAAATGTTTTTTTCTTTGAATTTCATTTTCAGGGGTTTGCTGCATCGGACCAGTGTCCCAAAGGACATTGTTGATTATATCATCTTTGGCACAGTTATACAGGAAGTGAAAACAAGCAATGTGGCTAGAGAGGTAAGATAAACTTTGTACTGCTTAAAAGATTGATGGGAGATGGCACATATACACAATGGAATATTACTCAGCAGCCAAAAAAGAGAAACACATGTCTTTTGCAGCAACTGGATGGAGCTGGAAAAGATCATCCTTAGTGAGATAAACCAGAAAAAGAAAGAAAAATACCGGATGGTTTCACTCATAGCAGGAGTATAATGGACCAGGCGAGAAAATAACAAAAATAATGAACGACCATATACCAGAGACATTTTGTGGGGGTGGAGTGGGGAATGGGATCAAAAACGGGGGGGAAGGGAGGGAAATGCATGGGACTATGGTGGTGGCACACGGGTGATTTGGTGATGGGAAACCCGCGGGGATTACAATCGAGGTGGAAAAGAAAAAAATGTGCAAAATGATGTAAAAATAAACTTTTATAAAAAAGTAAAAAAAAAAAGAAAAAGGAAACATAATAAATGAATTGGAAACTTCAAAAAAAAAAGATTGATGGGAGAATCAATCTAAATTTCATTTAATAGAATTTACTGTTTTAAAACTATTAAAGTCCTTTGTTATATTTGACTTAAAATATGATTTTATAACTTGAATAATGAATATCACTTATATTTAGAAGACTTATACTACAACTAAAAGGACACACACTATACTAGATTCATACTGTACTACAAATCAAATCAGCTGTTTGAGCTGGTTTTTTGTTAATTTGTCTCTCTTACATTAGAGACAGATAAGAGATTTTAGCAAAGTGTGACTAATAGGACTTTTGGTAATGTTACATACCATGGCTTCTAATTAACTTCAAATTTCAGCATTTCAAAAAGAACTTATTTTAAACATGGGTTTTATTGGAAGTAACCTTTATTATTCATTTGTTCCCATTGACTAGAGTGCATGTAGGGCAGTTTTTTTTAGACTGTTCCACAGGCGCTTACTTTTACCCCAGTTGGCATCGCTCCATGTAGTGTTTATTGGCAACTAAGATAATAACAGGCCTCGGAATGGCTGTGACATGTCCTAAAAGTATTCTGTAATCAGCCCAAACATGTCTTCTGGGCTTTATTCCAATTTAAAAGTGATTATTTGGATAAAGTTTGGATAGTTATCCAAATATGCATTTTAGTGTGCTAAGCATTTTCTTTATTTCCAGTCTGTGCTTCTCATATTATTGTGTCAGTATAGTTAAAAGGGTGGTAACTTCCGTCACTGTCAACTGAGGGGGAAGGGTTATTGAGCAAGACAAAGTATTTGTTCTGCCCTACCTTTTTATTGGTCAGTATATGTTAAAACTGTTGAATGCTTGGCTTTATTGAAGTCCACAAAAATCCATTAGATGTGATTAGGGGAACAGGAAAGAACTAAGAACAGGAAGAATTTCTTAATTTGTTTTCCCTAGACCATCACATTTCCAAATGTACCAAGTAGTACATTTTCAACTTAAAAAATGTTTTTATTGAAATACCACATTATAACATTATGTAAGTTGCTGATGTATATCTTTATAAATCAGCACCTGTATGCAACACATTAAGTTCACTACTAAATGTCCAAATCTATCCTTCACCATAAAATTGACTCCTTTTACCTTTTTTACCCATCTCCTTTGCCTTCCGGTTACAATCATGATTCCCAACTTTTACATTCCGAAAAAAACAACAAAAAGCTGAAGTGACTCTTACAAGTACTCAGAAAGTAAATATTAAATCTATCTAAAATTTCTATATACTTGTATATAGAAATACAAAGTTTTTTTTGGGAAATTTCACACCCAAATACAAATCTCAGCTATTGGTTAACATGATGTAGATTCATTTTCCCTCCCCTATATTAATCCAGTTGTTTGTGCTCCAGGTAATTTTTTATAGTGATTGTGGGTAAGAGTAAAGTTGAGAGGATAATAGAAGAATGTCTTTCTCTAAAAGTTAGCATAGCTTTTAGCTAGAAAATTTCTTTGGGACCCATTTACTGTATTAATAATGTTGTAGGAAGGCTTTAAGCTTCTGGTGCTAAGTGCCCATGAGCCTGACTTTACTGAAAGGCCTCCACTTATTTTTCTGCTTTCCAACTTAACTAAAAGGTATCTCTGCCTTTCCTTTCTCTTTAGTGTGCTAAGCTTGCCTTGAGAGCTATTCAAACTTTAAATAGAAGCATGTGGGCAAAGTTCACCAGCAACCATTTCTATTTAAAACTCTTTCAGTCCTGAGTCATGTGGGGCCAAGGGCATAACAGAAGCTGGAAAGGACCTTGTGAGGATCAGGCTGTTGCGACCTGAGTGCCCTTCACTCATTCCCCACTTGCCCCACACAGCTCACCTCCCTGCTCCCTGAACACTTGCTTTCTCTCCTTCTTGGATTGGTTCACACTGAGAGGCTGGTGTGGCCAGCAGGCAGTTTCCAGCAGTAATGCATGTATTTTGCTATAACATTTATAAAGGCCACTAAAAATGAATTCCCCTAATGGAAATCAGAATTTCATAGTAAATGGTGGTGGTTATGGGGGGAAAGAGTTGAAAACTTAATTCTCAACATAAACTTTAATATTATAAAAGTAAGGTAATGCACCAATGCATTCATTCTTCCTATAAGCAAAAATGGTATCAGATAATTGGTTTTGATTCGTATAATACTCCAGTCAACAGTATAATAAAATAATAGCTACCTGCATTTCATGTTTGATTGACTTTTACTGTGCCATCATAATAGAGGCCATTTTTGCAAGATTAATGGAGAGGTTGGTATTTCTTAGTGACCTCAAATTACTCTCTTTTGAAGCATCTGTACTGAACAGATTTCTCTTTTCCAGTTCTTAACTGGTCTAACCCAGACTTGTCAGAGGCTCACTTATGGCATAGGCAGTTCGCCAAAATGTCTTTCACTAACTTGAACTCCTATGTGTTTTTCACTTTGACTTCATCTTAGAGCTACAGTGTTCCTGTCTGAAGAGCCAGGTAGTCAGTGAGCGACTGACTGGCAATAAGAGTAGAGACCAGCAGGCAGGAAACTGGGTGAAACTGTTTACGGTGGTCAGCTGGAAATTATTTTCATGTTTGATGACTTTTGTTTTGCTGCTAAGCCTTTTGACTGCAGGAACACCGATCATGAGGATCCTATCCCTTGATTTATGTTGTTTCTTTATTCTATCAATTGTGTGAACGAGTTGAAATCAGATTATATAATGGTATTCTTGAAGGCTCAATACAAAACACATTGCTAAAATATTTGATGATGTAGCCTTGTTACCACACCAGAAACTGACTACTAAGAATTTTGCATAGTATTGGTCAATTAAAGAGTGGGTGAAAAATTCTTAAGCCATTTCTCAGTGGGCTTAAATTTTTTAATATGAAAATCTCTAAAAAAAGATTTACTTATTTATGCATACAAGAACTGGGTGAAGGCCAGAGGTACAGGGGTAGGGGTGAAAGGATTCACCAGAGTCGGGAGCAGAACAAGCAGATTGACTGAAATCCACTGCTGAGGGGAACAGCGGGCAAGACAGGAGAGGTCTGCTGTGCCATATGTGGGTCAGCTCCCTGGCTGGGGATGGAACATGTGCTTCAGAGGCTGAGTGAGGACAGCCTCATTGTCATGAGACTTGCTCCACCAGGAAGGCCCTCTGTGCAGTGTTAAACTCGAGCCCTCTCCTGATTCACCTAACTGAGCGGTAGTCTCAAAACATCATTTATATGTGGCACATACTTTCATCCTTCGTACATGGTCACTATTCGCTGTATTTCCTGAAGGCTGCCCTTGGAGCTGGCTTTTCTGACAAGACTCCGGCTCACACTGTCACCATGGCTTGCATCTCTGCCAACCAAGCCATGACCACAGGTATGTTTACATGAAAGCGGAAGGTACAAATTAACTCTCTTTGTCCTTAGGTGATTATTAAAAAGTGCTCTTAACCAAAGTAAAAGGTTAGCCCAAATCTCTGAATTTGTTTTGTTTTTTTTTTAAAGATTTATTTATTTGTACATACAGAACTGGGGTAAAGGCCAGAGGCTCAGGGGCGGCGAGAGGGTTCACCAGAGACAGAGTGGGGAGCAGAACAGGCAGATCGAGGAAGTCCACTGCTGAGGGGAGCAGCGGGCGGGTCAGGAGAGGTCTGCCACGCCATGTGGTCACCTCCGGGGCAGGCGGGGATTGAACTCATGCGGAAGCGGCTTTAGCTTCTCAGTGCTGTGCTTTAACCCGCTGCGCCACCAGGGAGGGCCTGAATTTGTTTTTTTAAAAATACAAGCAATAAGAATTTTGACGATTGACAGCTCTTCATCTATTTTTTGGACAAATTCCTGAGTTTCACAATTATTCATGTAGTTTTTCTGTTTGTACTGTGTCAGGCTACAACAGATATTGTCAGTTAGAGGAGTATATCTCTGGGAGAAGGGGTGGTATTTCTGACTTTGAGATATGAGTAGTTTATGACCTTGGTTTTAAACCTGTGTGATTCTAATATAACACTCCCTGTCCATAAAAATGGTGGCCTTCCTCCTTCTGCTGCCTCCCTGGTGATAAGTCACAGCTCTAGGTGGCACAACTCTTTCTCCACTTTCTCCCTGTATCCTTGGCATTTTCTGTAATAAGTTACAACTTTTCCTAACAAACTTTCGCAAAATTGTGGAATGTTTTGTGGCATTAACCTTTATTGTGTAAAGATAAAAAGTCTGAAAGATAATTGAAATCATATGCTTTCTTAGTAACATCAAGGGCAGGTTGGTCAGCCTACCTCAAGGGTAGTGGGGGACATAGCCAGATGCATTGATGGGGTGCATCCTCTATTCTGCGACCTGTGCAGCCTGTGACCCCTCCCAGTCAGGAACAAAATACTCACCAATGGCCATAAAGAGGGAGGAAGGCTGCCTTGCCTCTCTAAAGCCAGAGTTTCTTGAGCTTGTAGTAGAAGTTGAAATACTTTTTATAGGAAAGCTTTCTGAAAACTAAAATTGGGAGCATATAAAATAGGTAGAATATTCTAGTTTAAAACATGATTTGTTTAAAAATTAGTCCAGTGGATAGTTGCAGAGTTGATGTCCACATGGCTTGAATGAAATTAGATTTTTCTCTAGTGCATGGAATGTATTTTTTAGTCATTTATAAAAATTATCTTAAGTCTTCTGAAAAGATGAAAATCTTGATTACAGATGTTGTACAGTGCTGATATCATACAACTTTTTAGTTAAGAAGCCTAAATTACCAATGGTTTCTTATTTTCTGCAAAAGATGCCCATGTGCATATAATCTGTTCCCTGTAGGTATTGGCTTGATTGCTTCTGGCCAGTGTGATGTGATCGTGGCAGGTGGTGTAGAGTTAATGTCTGATGTCCCCATTCGGCATTCACGGAAAATGAGGAAAATGATGCTTGATCTCAATAAGGCCAAGACTCTTGGTCAGCGACTATCTTTACTCTCTAAATTCAGATTGAATTTCCTATCTCCTGAGGTAAGATTTGTGAACTTTTATAAAGACTGTTCCTAAAGTATCACATCTTAGAGATTTAGAATTTGTTAAGACTTGTGGATCCAGTTGTGCTCTGGTAGTTGTAGATTCAGTTAGTTATAGGGGTGGGACAATAATTTGGTCAAATAAAAAATAAAAAGTGATTAGAGAATTTAAATTTGTAAATTTCTTTAGGGATGTTGTGTTCACAAGGAACTTCCCTTGTGTTGCTCTTGATTGCTATATTTTTAACTTTCCTAAATAACCCTAGGTGTATAGTAATACTCGTTAGCAGAGAAGTAAAAGGTCAGTCCAAATCGCTGCATTTATTTTTTAGAAATTAAGTAACTGAGGGCTCCTGGCCTGCTGTCTCCTCTCCAGCTCCCTGCAGTAGCTGAGTTCTCCACCAACGAGACTATGGGCCACTCTGCAGACCGACTGGCTGCTGCCTTTTCTGTTTCCCGAATGGAGCAGGATGAGTATGCACTGCGCTCACATAACCTGGCCAAGAAGGCACAGGACGAAGGACTCCTTTCTGATGTTGTGCCCTTCAAAGTCCCAGGTAAGATGTCCTGTTCAACTTTGGAGAAGGGAAAGCTTCATGTTATTTGTTAGACACTTTTGAATTGCTCCTAAAAATAAAAAAAAAAACCATGTAACTTTGGCATGTTTATTCTCAAACATGGGTTCAAGTTTCAGTTTATGTTGTAGCAATAGGTAAATATATATATTTTTAAATGTATTTATGTATTCATACAGAACTGGGGTACAGGCCAGAGATGCGGAGGGTGAAAGGATTCACCAGAAACAGAGTGGGGAGCAAGAACAGGCAGATGGAGGAAGTACACTGCTGAGGGGAGCAGTGGGCGGGTCAGGAGAGGTCTGCTGCGCCATGTGGTCACCTCCAGGGCAGGCGGGGATCGAACTCATGCGAAAGTGGCTTAAACTTCTTAGTGCACTGCTTTAACCTGCCCCCAGGGAGGGCCAGGTAAATATTTTTAAAGGAGAAGTTTTCACTAGAAGAGTCTCCTCTTAGACCTTCCTCATACATTTTATGTATATGCCTATTTTCAGAATTCCTCATTCATATGATTTTTGTACTGAATAGCCAAATGTGAGTACATATTTTAAGAAAATAGGGCATTCTGTTAAAATTACATCATCTAGATTATTTGCCAAATGTCTCAATTGTTTAATTTAAATTTTTATAATACCTTGATAACTATAAAAGACTGGTGTTTTTTTTTGTTGTTGGGTGACTAGGTATGATTTACATTTCAGTTGTTCTTGTAATTTGTCAGACCTATTTCTCTGAAAAAGATATGTAAGTTTTTAGTTGCTTAGAAGTTAAAATTTCATTTTTTTATAGGAAAAGATATAGTTACCAAAGATAATGGTATTCGTCCCTCCTCCCTGGAACAGATGGCCAAACTAAAACCTGCATTCATCAAGCCCTATGGCACAGTGACAGCTGCAAATTCTTCTTTCCTGGTAACTGTGTTTGTACTCTGGTGACTTTAATATCATGAACTTTCCATAGAAAAGCCTCAAGTAGTTCTATTTGTAATGTTCATTGTATTATGAATAAGGCGTAAAATTTCATCATAAATATAATTTTAAAGCTTTTGAAGTGACCCAATCTAGCGACCATCCTGACACAGAAAGCCATTCTCTTCTGGTACTTAACCAGTCAGAAAGTCTGACTGCCACTGCTCAGCCTGGAGATCAATAGAACAGATGATATAATGTAGTGAAAAGTGCTGTGATGGCTGTCAGTATTGGCTGTTGCAGAAAATACACAGACAGGGCCTCTGAGAGGCTTCTCAGAGGAAATAATACTTGAACAGGCAGTTTTGAAGGCAAAGTACGAGTCAAGTTATTTTTCAGTAGTCATGGAATTAATCTGCCCCCATTTTTTTTTTTTTAAAGATTTTATTTGTACATACAGAACTGGGGTACAGGCCAGAGGCTCAGGGGCGGTGAGAGGCCTCACCAGAGGCAGAATGGGGAACAGAACAGGCAGATCGATGAAGTACACCGCTGAGGGGAGCAGCGGGCGGGACAGGAGAGGTCTGCCACGCCATGTGGTCACCTCCTGGGCAGGCGGGAATCGAACTCATGCGGAAGCGGCCCCAGATTCTCAGTGCAGTGCTTTAACCCGCTGTGCCACCAGGGAGGGCCATCTGCCCCCATTTTTGTTGTTGTTTATCAGCATGCACCATCATAGCCTTCCTTGTTTGTTTTACTTGGCTCTCCCTCAACTAAATATTCCATTCTGCTTCTGCTATGTGATGTGGTTGTTATGTGTTACCAATGTGGGTGTAGCTTTTTGGCTATAGTCACCTGGTCAGTGTTTCTTTAACAATATAATTCCCCAACCTGGACATGAAGTCTAGAAATAGGCAAGTGTTTGACATATTTGACCATGGTGAGTCACTATTTTAGTATCTGCTCTTGGACTAGGGGAAGGACTTGGAGTAAATCTGATGGGCTGTACCACCCCATTAAGTCCAGGTGCTGACGGACTAGCTAGAAGATCATTTCTAAAACCAGATTAGATTATAAAACCATGGGGCACTAGCTACATTCTTGCCAGATCTGAATCCCCTTTGATACTCTTTGAAGGAACATATTAGATATGTGAGTTTTTGGAAATGTGTTGATTTTTGGAAATTGTTGATAATGTCACATTCAATGGGATTTTGCACACTAACACATTGAACATGTTACTAATGTCATCTCCAATAACCATTTATAATGTTTCCAGACTTTATGGCCACCCTATGGTTACATAGTCTGTTCAGCTACTGACTCCTATATATGATAAGAGGTAGTAGAAGTTATTTTGATTCTGCAGCCTCTAGAGTTGCTTTCTTTACTTTGGAATATTAAGTTTCTTTTGAAGTAATGGTAAAGGGTTTATTTTTCAGTGGTACCATTTTGTTCCCCAACTTCTCAATTGTCATTAGAAAAAAACATACAGGAATGTGTCCAGAGAGAAAAGCCTGTGGTATTGATGTCAACTGCCAGTCTTTTTCTTCTTCCACTGGCTTACTTATTATAAAGTCTCTATAAGTACAAAAAAAGTTTCTAGAAGCCACTGGGTTTAAGCAACTAAGAAACAATCCAGAATATGTAAAAAATAAGTAAGTAAATCATTGTTATAAATCATAAAGTTCCTCATTCTGCATTAAAAGCAAAAAAACTTTTGGTTTAAGTCTATTTTGAATACCTATTTCTAAAACTACCAGTTTTTTTTTTTAAATCCATTTTGATAATTATGGTCCATTTTGAATAGGCCCTTCTCAACCTTGTCTTCAAAAAATAGGGTCACTGCATGTTTGACTTGAGATTTAATGGTATATAGAATCATTGTTCTATAGAACCACTGTGTTAATGCAATTAATTGGTAGAGTCAGGAACAGGACACGGAGGATGTAGAAAGATGGATGTAGAATTATCTGTAGACAGGCTGAGGAGTTTAACACTGCTTGGTTAACATTTCAGACCGATGGTGCATCTGCAATGCTGATTATGGCAGAAGAAAAAGCTCTGGCTCTGGGTTACAAACCAAAGGCATATCTGAGGTAAAGTGAATATTCAAATAAGTAGCCTCTGCATTCTTTATTACTGGCTCTAATCTCTCTACTTTTTACCTAGGGATTTTGTGTATGTGTCCCAGGATCCAAAAGATCAACTTTTACTCGGGTAGGTGGCAATGTATATGCTTGGACTAGGAGAGCAAAAGTATTTGAATATCCATGTTTGCTACATCGATTTTAAAGTCTGTTAAGCCCTGAAATCATAATCAGTTGTATGTTGGGATTTTAAAAATGATAATAGTCTTTTATGTTGGTTTATTATTTTATAACTTTAGATTCTTTTCCATTTTTCTGTACATTTCTACATATATCTATGTATACACACAGAGAACTTTGTACTCTTTATTAAGATACCATGTTTTTCATATTGCTGTGGTCTGTTAACAATAACCTTTTTAAAAAGCCTCCTAATATTTAGAGTCTTAGGGACTCTCCCCACCCTACCTCACAAAACTCTACCCTTGGTGGCCTCCATTCTGTCCTTCAGACTAGCCATGTCCTTCCTTATGTTTTGCACTGTAACTGTATATTTCTAGTTCTTTACATTATTAGTCTTTCTCTTTTATTGTTTACTTGTTTATTGTTTATCTGCTTATGGCTAGAGAATAAAAACTGCATAAGGCAGAAGTCCTGGCTGTTTCAGTTCACTATTGTATCTCCAATATTTTACAGTAGAATGAGTGAATGAATGGAGGACTTTGTAATTCCTGTGGGAAACTCAGGTTGGGGAATGGGATGGTGCTTTTAGGTTAAAAATTAAAGTTGTGGGCCCTCCCTGGTGGCACAGCGGGTTAAAGCACAGCTTTAAGAAGCTAAAGCCACATCTGCATGAGTTTAATCCCCGCCTGCCCTGGAGGTGGCCCACATAAGACCTCCCCTGACCTGCCCGCTGCTCCCCTCAGCAGTGTACTTCCTCCATCTGCCTGTTCTGCTCCCCACTCTGTCTCTGGTGAATCCTCTCACTGCCCCTGCACCTCTGGCCTGTTCTGTATGTACAAATAAATAAATCTTTAAAAAAAAAATTAAAGTTGTAACAATACTTATTTTTTTCTTCTCAGACCAACATATGCTACTCCTAAAGTTCTCGAAAAGGCAGGATTAACCATGAATGATATTGATGCTTTCGAATTTCATGAAGCTTTCTCAGTAAGTTTATCTTAAAGGTACACATGAAAGGACTGTAATAAAAAAAAAGTGTGGAGCTTCACATTTGAAGTACTAACCTACAGTGATAGTGGGGAGGGGTGGAAAGGGAGGGAGTCAAGGGTCACGCTTAACATTGAAAAGCATACCTTTTGAGGCTATCTCTTAATTTCCTGTTTCTTTAGGAAATTTCCCCAGATTTAAAGTTAGACAAACTCATGCTCGAAGAAAGCCCTAAATGTCCTTACTGGATTATTTTCCCTTTTAGGGTCAGATTTTGGCTAATTTTAAAGCCATGGATTCTGATTGGTTTGCACAAAACTACATGGGCAGAAAAACCAAGGTGAGTTTCCACTTAAAGATATGCTTGAATTTCTAAGTGCTTTAATATTTCAAGGTTAATTACCTATAATAAAAATAATGGGGAAAGCAACTTCTTACAAAGACTTTTGTGTTTATTAAATATATTTCCGAGTCAAAACATTATCTCAACTCTGGAAATTTAGATTGTTGGTTAGTCTTTTCATTCTTCTATTAGATGAAAAATAATTGCTTTCAGTACTGACTTAGAATTTTTTGTATGTTTTTATATATTTATAGTAAAATAATTTGTGATTCATCTTAAGTTATTTTCCTCCTTTGCTACAACTTGCTACTACTCAGAACCTGGTCTGATTCTTACCTTAAGTCATCTTTACCCTTATGTCCATTTTTATGGGTGTCAGGTGGGCCTGCCTCCATTGGACAAGTTTAACAACTGGGGTGGATCGCTGTCCCTGGGACACCCGTTTGGAGCCACCGGTTGTCGGTTGGTTATGGCAGCTGCTAACAGACTACGGAAGGATGGAGGCCAGTATGGCTTAGTGGCCGCCTGTGCAGCTGGAGGACAGGTGGGTCATAGCGGCTTCTGGAAAGTCATTTTCTCAAAAACAAAAATAAGTTCATTCAAGAATGGTTGGTTTACTTTAGTTTGAAAAATTCTTAAAGTAATATTTCTGATGATAGAAAACTAGAAAAACTATTTTTAGGGGAAGAGAGATACTATTTTAATTATAATAATACTAGAAGGAAGATGCTATTTAAATCCAGCTTTTTATTAAAAAATTAGAGGCCCTTCCTGGTGGTGCAGCAGGTTAAAGCACTGCACTAAGAAGCTGAAACCACTTCCGCATGAGTTCGATTCCCGCCTGCCCCGGAGGTGACCACATGGTGTGGCAGACCTCTCCTGGCCCGCCCGCTGCTCCCCTCAGCAGTGTATTTCATCGATCTGCTTGTTCTGCTCCCCACTCTGTCTCTGGTGAAGTCTTTTGCCACCCCTGAGTCTCTGGCCTGTACCCCAGTTCTGTATGCACAAATAAATAAATCTTAAAAAAAAAAAAATTAGAATCATATATTTAGAATTCCCAAACCAGACATCACTATTATTAGCATTTAGATATATTTTCTTCCTCATTTTTCTTTTTAAAAGATTTATTTTATTTATGCATCCAAGAACTGGGGTACATGCAGATGTGTTGAGGATGAGAGGATTCACTAGAGACAGACTGGGGAGCAGAACAGGCAGATTCACCGAAATACACTGCTGAGGGGTACAGCAGGTGAGACAGGAGAGGTCTCCTGTGCCATGTGGGTCACTCCCTGGCCCTGGATGGAACTGGAGCTGCAGTGGCTGCTGATAGTTTTATTGTGCTAAGACTTAACCCCTTGTACCACCAGGGAGGCCGGATATATTTTCTTCTTAAATAATAAAATCCAGGTCACTTACCTCATCACCATGATATCTTATCTTTAAATCTTTTCAAGAAAAAGTCTTTCTGGAGCCTTGAATTATATATTTATTGAACTAATTTCCCTCTGGATAACTTATTGATGTTTAGCTGAGGGGAATTGTATTATTCTACAGTTTTTTTTTCTATCTGCCTTGATAATTTTATACACAACTTCCTACCTGCTATCATATTTCACTCTGGGAATAAAATCCAAAAGAAGAGTGGCTGTGATGTTTGCATTTTTTTAAACCATGATGGAGACAAATTTGTTTTCCCTCCAGAGTACAGAAGTTTTTTGTTGACCAAAATGGAGAAGTAAGAGATATAAAAGCATAAATATCATGAGAGTCTTTTTATGCTTTCCACTCAGGGACTTTAAAGAAACATGAAGTCAGTTATTTATAGATTGGAACTTAATGAACAAAAGCATTTTTTTGTCAGGGTGACTTCATCTACAGGACACTGTAGTTAAAACTGGAGCTCTCTGTCTCTTTTCTATACTATATTTAAGGGTGGGAGGTAACTCATCCTCAGCACTGCACATAATGTAATGCTCATACATTAGTGTCCTTTGCTTTTGAGTATTTCCTAATTTTTAATCTATCATATAATAGTACTAGATGTTCATCTGTGGATTTGCAGAAAATACCCATTACCTTTCTTCTAGAAGTTTATGAGAAGAGGTGATACATCTTAGAAATAATAAATTTGGTGTTGTTTTGTTAGAACCAAGACAGTTATGCAAACATGATTAAGAGATCAGAGGAGGACTCCATCACTGTGGATCTAGAGCTAGATTTCTCAACTTTGACACTGTTAATATTTTAGAACAATTAATTTTTCATTGTGGGGCACTGGGCTTTGTGTTCTAGAATATTTAGCATTGTCTCTACCCACTAGATACTAATAACAATATACCTCCCAACCATATGTATTTGGAACAACTATAAACATTTCCAGACATTGCCAAATATCTCGGGCGGGGGGGAGGGGGGTGAAGCAAAAACATTCCCAATTGAGAACCACTGATCTAGAGCAATATAAAAGATGTTGGAACATGAAAATAATATATTTTAAATAAAACTGTGGAAGGAATATTCTGCCTAACTCTGGGCACTTCTAGGACAATACCAAGTGAGTTAAAGCATCTGATCCCTGCTCCTTTTTGTTTCCTTTTGTTAAATATCTTTCTCAAGATATGTATTATAACTTTTTTGAACTCTGCTATATACTAGATTGAGGGTAGACATCATTTAGCAACTTTTTGTACACACACAGTGTTCAGCTTGGTGCCTTGTAAATAAGTTGCTTAATATATGTGAGGTTTGAATTGAACTTAGAAGTGAGGGGATTAGTGAGGCTCTTAAACTGCTTGATGGTGTCCAAAGGGTAGAATGATTGCAGTGACCAGATATGATTTAGACTAATGAATTCATAAATTTCTATATGAGATTTAAACTGGGGAAATAAGTACATAGCACTGTGCACAGTGCTAGAGAAGGGATTTTCTCCCCTCTTACCTTTGTTCGCCCTCAGATCTTCTTAACTTGAATAGAATAGCAAGGAAGATCCCAGGCTTGGAATCATCTAGACATGTTTTAAATTCTGAGCTTGTACTTTTTAGCTTTAAAGACTTGGGTGAATTACTCAACCTTTTTTTTGTTGTTAAGATTTATTTATTTGTGCATACAGAGCTGGGGTACAGGCCAGAGGCTCAGGGGCGGCGAGAGGCTTCACCAGAGATAGAGAGGGGAACAGAACAGGCAGATTGACGAAGTACACTGCTGAGGGGAGCAGCGGGCAGTCAGGAGAGGTCTGCCACGCCATGTGGTCACCTCCGGGGCAGGCGGGAATCGAACTCATGCGGAAGCGGCTTTAGATGCTCAGTGCTGTGCTTTAACCCACTGCGCCACCAGGGAGGGCCCAAATTACTCAACCTTTTTACAAAGCTCATTTTTTCTCATCTAGAAATTTAATTTTGTTGGCCTTCACTGTATATATATTTTGTATAGAGAGATGTGTGTGTGTGCATGTGTGTATTGTATATTACTAAATGCTTACAAAAATACTACAAAGTAGGCACCACAAATCCCATTTTATAAAGGAAATTGAAGTTCAGAATAGCTACTATAACTTCTCCAAGCTCACACAATTAAATGTCAGAACCAGGATCAAACTCCAAAACCTGTACTATTTCCTTTGTTCTCTTGACTCTGTATTGACTAGTTTCAATTGCCTTTCATTTCATTGCTCTAAGTGAACTTTTTTTTTATTACAGGGACATGCTATGATAGTGGAAGCTTATCCAAAATAATAGCAAGAAGGAGGTGACCTGGAGTTTGCGTGCAACACTCACAGTAGGCAATGCCATTTCAATGCATTACTGAATGACATCTCTAGTTCCCAGCTCCTTTTAGGAAAACAAACTTTGTGGCCTTCTGTAAAATACTTTGCAATTAAACCTTTGCCAGTATTCTGAGCTTTCCAGTAATCACGGCTTACTACTCTTTCAGGGATTTCTTAGTCACCAGAATCTCATCAGTAATACATTTAAGCAATTTTCTCTCTCTCTCTCTCTTTTTTTTTTTTTTTTAGTTTCTTCCTTAAAGACTAAATGAATGGTTACAATCTGGGATAAAAAGTTAGCTAAGATTTGGAATCATTTTTGTAATGTTTACACATTATGCCCTATTCTTATTTGTGACCTAAAGATAAAGTGTCTTCTGTAAAATGCAAACCAGTGTGCCTAATTAACTTGATTATGGAAAGATAATTCAAAGCCTAGACATCACTGAGAACTTACAGTAAATATTTAGATACATAAACACCATAATGGTTAACCTGAATAAAGTGGAGAAGTATTAGAGAACTGTTGACTTTATTTTTTTATTAGAGAGAAATGGTGGTTCTTTTAGCTGGGGGATAGATTTTGCCTTCGATAACTCATTTGTAATTTCTAACTTTTAGCCAACCATAACACTGCTAGGAACATTTAATAGTAACGAAAAATATGAAAGTACTCATTAATCAAGAAAAAACAAATTAAAATCACAGTGAGATTTTATATGTCAGACTGGCAAAATGAACAAGGCTGAGAATACTAAGTGTTGAGAATACTAAGTGTTGATGAGGTAAGGAACTTTTGTACTGTGCTGGTGAAAATGACTCTAGGCACATCTTTGGCATACATCTGGCATCGTGTTGTACATTTGAACATGAGACATGGTCCATGATCCAGCCTACTCTTTGCTATATTTCCTGAAATATGCACCTGGTCACTAGAAGGTACGTGTAGGTATGTTGATAGTAGCATTGCTCTCAAACTGCAAAACCGTAAATAATGATCTACAGGAAAAGTTCAGAATCAAGCAAAACTAAGTATGTTTCTAGGATGTCTACACAGCAAGTAAAAATAATTTCTAAAATTTACAATCAAGGGAGAACTTTTTTTTTTTTTAAGATTTATTTATTTGTGCATACAGAACTGGGGTACAGGCCAGAGGCTAAGGGCGTTGAGAAGCTCACCAAAGACAGAGAGGGGAGCAGAACAGGCAGATTGATGAAGTACACTGCTGAGGGGAGCAGCGGGCGGGTCAGGAGAGGTCTGCCTCGCCATGTGGTCTCCTCCGGGGCAGGCGGGAATCGAACTCATGCGGAAGCAGCTTTAGATTCTCAGTGCTGTGCTTTAACCCACTGCGCCACCAGGGAGGGCCGGGAGAACTCTTAACAGCAGAATTCCAGACACTCACGTAGATAGTCCATGTTCCAGGAGGTAGAGCATGCCCTTCCTGACTTGAGTGGGGGCTGAACTTAGGAAATAGAGTAAGGAAAGGGAAAATAAGGCAACCATATAATGGAGAGAAAAAGCGAACACTAGCTTGAGCAAATGACCAAAGTTACCAGCATTAGTGCAGTGGTGTGGATACCCTGCCTCCTGGTGTGCTGTAGTGAAAGGGACGCTTCACCTCAGTGGTATTCTAGAATCCAAACACTAGTAACCCAAGCCAGTTGTGAAAAACCATCAGACAAGTCCATGTTGAGAGATACTGTACTAATATTTGACTAATGCTCAAATTTCTAAGGTTAGGAAAGTTAGAGGATACTGGGAAATGGTTCTAAACCACAGGAGGCTAAGGAGAAATGACAACCAAATGTGGCGTCCTAGAATGGATTCTGAAACAGAAAAAGGACATTGTTGAAAAAACTGGCAATATCTGAATAAAACATGGAATCCAGTTAGTAGCTTAAAAAAGCCCAGAAATAAACTCTCACATAGGTGGTCATAGGATTTTCTGCAGTGACCAATGCCAGTTAATGGGGAAAGAACAAATGATGTTGAGAGAGTTGCAAACTCATGTGCAGAAGTTGGACCCTTGCCTTACATCAAATTAAAAAACACCCAAAATTGGAAAGAAACCTAGACATAGAGCTGAAATCACAAACACTCTTACAAGAGAATAGGACAAGCTACGTGGCATTGGATTTGGCTACAGCTCCAAAAACTGGGGGCAAAAAATCCCAATTTTAAAATGAGCAAAAAATTCATTAAAAAATATTTTTTATACATTTTATAAAAAATACATATATATATTTTAAAGAAAAACCAAAATCCCTACCAACATCGATTATTCCCTAAATACCTAAGCCCTCACCTCCACCCTTGTCAGCTCCAGTAATCTCATTTCAGTTTTCAGTGTCCACTAGTTTAATTTTTTTTCTCCATTTATTTGTTTATTTCCCTTAAATCACACATACAGATGAAATTATCCAATATTTGTTTTTATCCTTCTAATTGTGTATAATCCCCTTGAATTCCTTGTATTTCCCTACAAATGTCAGTTATAACTGAATGGTATTCCATTATGTTTATATACACAATGTCTTCTTTATTTAGTCATTTTATCAATGGGCACTTAGGTTGCTCCCATATCTTAGCTATTATGAGTGATGGTGCGATAAACATCATGCGTGTGAGTTTTTGTGCTGGTGATTTCATATTTCTTGGATAGATGTCCAGAAATGGAATTGCTACTGTATCGTATGATAGTTTTAGTTTTAGATTTTTCAGGAAGGTCCCTATTCCTTTCCAAAGTGGCTGGCACCAATATGCATTCCCACCAACAGTATATGAGTATTCAGCTTTTTCATATTCTGGCTAACACTGTCTTTTTGGTGTAAGTTATTCTCATAGGTGTGAAATGATGCATCCTTGTGGTTTTGATTTGCATTTCCATAGGAAGCGATGATGAACATTTTTTCATGTCTTTACACCTTCCGAATGTCCTCTGGAAAAGTATCTGTTTGTATCTTCTTCCTAATTTTAATTGGGTTGTTTGTTTTTTTTGTTAAATTGGATGAGTTCTTTATATACCTTGGATATTAACCCTTTATTGGGTATGTGGTATGTAATCTCTCTTCCCATTCAGTGGGTTACCTATTTAGTCTGTTAATTCTTTTGTTGTGCGAAGGTATTTTAATTTGATGTTTTTCCAATTATTGATTTTTGTTTTCATTTCCCTTTACATCTCTAGGGTGCAGTCCTAAAGTCATCTCTGTCATTGAATCCATGGAATGTATCACCTGTGTTTTCTTTTATATATTTTATGGATTCGGGTCATTAATCCATTTTGAATTTATTTTTGTGTATGGAGTTAGAGTATGACTGAATTGCATTCTTTTTTATCCGTCACTCAAGTTTCCCAACATCATTTGTTATAGAAATGGGCAAAGAATAAACAGTTCTTTAAAGAAGGTATACAAAGACAAACAAGCATGAAAAACTGTTCAACATTATTGTTAGGAAAAAGCAAATCAAAACTGCAGTGAGATCCCATTTCACACCCATTGAGATGGGTACTATCATTACCCATGATTACTGAAAATTGTCTTTAGCTAATGAAGTAGTCTGGTAATTTTCTGGTTTTGTACTTTCGGTTTAATAGAAATATTTTAAAATGGTGCATAACCACTGGATTTCTCTAGAAATTAATTCCTTTCCCAAATGCAGGAGTTCAACCCTTGCTGTTGGCAAAAGATAAAGCAAATGGGTCAGTAAAACTGTCGTGACATCGGAGCATTTTCTTGTAGGAGTTCAGTTTTATGAGACAGTCAGCAGGAATTGGATTCAAGGAGGTTTACAGTATCTCCTGCCGGATCAACCATTTCTGGGAGAAAAATTATTTGACGCAGCAGGCACGATTTCTGCCTTTTGATATATTTGGATGAGCAGGTAAGCCAGCCAAAGAGAGATTGGACGATGAAACAAAAAACAAGGGATTCTTGGTTAAAATGAAAATGTCATTCATCTTAAATAATAATCTTGGACCGTTAGCCACATACTTCCCTGAAAAGTATGCTCTTCCAAAGAAGATACAATGGAACAAAGAAAATTTGTTCAGCAAGTGGTGCTGGGAAAACTGGGTAGCTACATGCAAAAAAATGAAACTAGAT
>NW_004567121.1:27435600-27517434 GCF_000260355.1 Condylura cristata | reverse complement strand
TGATTTGGTGATGGGAAACCCGTGGGGATTACAATTGAGATGAAAAAAAAATGTGCAAAATGATGTAAAAATAAACTTTTTAATAAAAAAAAAAGTATGCTCTTCTCCCCAACCCCAGCGGAAGTTTATTGGGGCTATTGAAGAATGAATATGTGGAAATGTTATTTGATCATATACTGTACTAGAAATCTGAAATTTGCTAGAAATTTAAATTTTTAACTCTTACTATAAACTTTTAAAAAGAACTATATTATTAAAGTACATATGAATAAAGTTTTAATATATGGTGTGATGGGTGGATGAGGCTGTCCATTGTGCTATTTCTTTCTTTGGATTCCAGTCATGGCTTGGCCATGCAAGAACTCTATAACATTAACACATTCAATTAAAAAGTAAATACATGGGGTGGAACAGTTGATACTATGGAAAAAAAAAACCAACAGTATAATCAGTATTGGTGAGGATGCAAAGAAATTGGAACCTGTGTATTCTGTGACTGGATGAGAGCAGGGTCTGAAGGAGGTACTCACACACCCACATACATAGCAACATTATTCACAGTAGCCAATTGGTCATGGGCCTCTTGACAGTGTTTAGAAAGGCTGCACCATGGAACCTCGTAGTAGACTATATCATTTAGGTTTGTGTAATTTCACTTAGTGATGTTCACACAAAGACAGGATCACCCACAAATGCACTTCTTAAAATGTATCCCTTTTGTGAAGGGGAAGCATTTAGATATGTCAGCAATGCTGGTAGCTTCAGTGAACTTAATTGCTGATGAACAAAATCAGTTGCCACAGCAGATATCCAGGTGTGCACATAATTTCCTCAGGACGCCCTGATGTCTTCTACCCCTCTACATACCCGAATTCTAGGGGACATTTTGTTTATATTTCTTTGTCAAGTTCCCATTTTTAAATGTGCAAAGTGTTAAGAACTTTTTCAGAATCATTTACTTTTTTTTTTATATAAAGTTTACTTTTTGTCTATTGTAAAACTCATGCTTGTTATAAGAGAAATAACTTAAACAGTATAAAATTAGAAGATGGAAATCTAAGTGGAGATGCCCACTGTTAATATTTTCACCTCTGTTCTTTCCAGTGCACATGTAATTTATATGGACATATGGACTCTATTCTCCAGAGTTGTACAAGGGTTCTGGAACCCTTTCATTTCACTCAGCTGTACAAGCTAAACATTTGTCCATTTCAGTAGATGTAGCTACATATCACCACTTTTAATGACAACAGAGCATTTCTTTGTATGGATATATTCTAATTTGTTTTACCAAGTACCTCTTTTTTTGAGGCTGTAAACATTGGAATGCACATCCTTTGAACATTTAGCTGTCCATTTGTTTCTTTTTATGAATGGAATTTCTACTAAATCTTATTTTCTTATGTTTGCCTCCAGAGGCTTCCTTTTCAGCCCCCCTCCTTTTTTTTTTTTTTATTTTACAAAAGTTCATTTTTACATCATTTTGTACATTTTTTTTTTCCTCTCAATTGTAATCCCCGTGGGTTTCCCATCACCAAGTCACCCTTGTGCCATCACCATAATCCTGTGCATTTCCCTCCCCACCCCACCCCCCGTTTTTGATCCCATTTCCCACTCCACCCCCGCAAAATGTCTCTGGTATATGGTTGTTCATTATTTTTGTTATTTTCTCGCCTGGTCCATATACTCCTGCTATGAGTGACACCATCTGGTATTTTTCTTTCTCTTTCTGGCTTATCTCACTAAGCATGATCTTTTCCAGCTCCATCCAAGTTGCTGCAAAAGACGTGTGTTTCTCTTTTTTGGTTGATGAGTAATATTCCACTGTATATATGTACCACATCTTTTTTATCCAGTCATCTACTTTTGGGCATTTGCAGCCCCCCCCCTTTTTAATGGTAATAGACAAGTGAACAAAGTCTTAATGCCCTTTCATTTACCAATTCTGAAGTGCGTTTCTACCAGCAGAGCATGCATCAAGTATGTGCAATCATTTGAGAAAAAGTGAGCACATGTTTTTACAAAGGCAGATTCAGAAAAAGGAGTCTCTGCTGCTAGTAAAGTGAAAGCATATTTTTGAATTTGTAACCAGAAAAATTCTCTCATGTAGCCACGTGTCACTTCCCAATGCTTCAGTCACAACAGACTGTGCATATGATGGAGCTCCCCAGTAGGCTCTGGTCTAGGCGTGTAGTCTGGACCGGCTAGTTTTGGGTAATTATACCCTGTGACATTGGTGTGGTCATAGAATTGCTCAACGATGTGCTTCTCAGAATGTTCTCTCTCATGAAGTGATGCATAACTATAATTTTAAAAATAAAGACTATAAATATTAATTAAGTAAAATTGGAAAAGAAATAAAGTGAAATTGAGACATCACTGTGTTGCCAGGGAAACCAGGAAGGCAAAGCTTTCACTGTTTCAGGGTTGCCTGCCTCCCATGGAGGCTGGGACAAATACAAACCACAGAGTAATGTTCATGTCTTTTAGTTGAAACAATGAGTGAATCCACATAGAGAAATACTTGAGCAGTCTTATACACAATTAAGATATTTATACAGATAATTAGCAAAGCTATAATGTCTGTAAGAAAAAATGTTTTTATAGCATGTGTTGGCATGTCCAATTTTATTTGAACAGAAAACATTTTCTTCCATTTTATAAACTTATCCATGAATTTTCCAATTAATAAGACTTTTGGGGAAGTGTTTTTACTTATCTAGTTTAAATATGTTTTCAGAGTTCTGTCATCATGCTGCTGTAGACCCCGTAAGTTAATTCAGACGTCTGGATGTCTTGGTGTCCTCTAAAAGCTTTTCTTAAATCTTCCTACCCTGTATCAAGTTTAAGCCTGATGCTGTCACTTTTAAAAGTCAGTATTTGTCATCTTTTCTCCTTAATTCTTGATGAGTCTGTGGTACCTTTCCCTTTAAAAATTTATGGTACATTCTTACAAATGTGTTCATGTAAATTTGCATTTGCCTACAAAGCATATACATTTTATATTGATACTGTTCAAGGGTAAGGAAGGACATAACTTTGCTGAACTTTGAGAAAAACCAAACCAAATATTGCCCTTCACCTTGTGTATTTGCAAGATTAGAGTTGCTGTTAGGTCATCCTTTCTTCATGACTATGGGGAGGAAATAAACAGAAATCACTGAATAGCTATCATTTTTAGTAAGTAATATCTGTAACATGAACTGTTGATTAGTCAAGAACTGGCTCAGAATGTTTAACATGCAGTTATTTTGATCTTTATAATCTTGATTATTTGTACAGAATAATCTTACTCATTAGATAGCTTTGGCTAGTTTCCCCCACTGTTCCTGCTTGGATAATTTAAGGGAGCAAAAAGAGAAATGCAGATGACTAATGGAAGCATAAACCTGTTTTTTCTGAGGGCTGAACTCTGGGAGCAGAGAGGGTTCAGAGCTTTGGCATGAGTCCAGGCCCCAGCCTGGTGTGTTCAGTCCCACGCTCGCAACTCCCTTGCCTCACCATGGGCAAGTATGGGTTCATTCAGAGCTTCTGTCTTCCTGTGAATAATTTCAACGCCCCCCCCCCACCCCGCCAGATGCCCCTCCACTCTGCTGCTACCCTCCCTCTGAACACCAAGCCACCAGTGGCAATTCCTGCATCCCCGAGGTTTTTCAGAATAATTAAAAATATGGCAATGCAAAAGGAATTTTTAGAATAAACTAGTCAGTTTAAAAGTTCTCCAGCCTCTGGGAACGCAGTGGGAGATGCCATGCCCTCTTCCCTCTGAGGCCTCCCTCCAGCCCATCTGGAAATGTCAATTCTAGGGAAAAAATGTTATCCACCCCTGGGACTAGAAAGGTGCCTGAGGAGAAGCCTCTGTCAAGAGCTCTGCCAGGAAGCCCTTTGCCATATTCCTCACTCCAGCTGTTCATATCACTCCCAAGAAAGCATCACTCTCACCTGCTATCTTCACTTCTTCCTCTGCTGGGTTCTGGAACGCAGGTTTCATTTGTAGTCTAAGAGAGTGGAAAAGCAGGGAAGTGGGTGATTATCAGTCAGCTCTCCTTTGATGAGGTGGTTTGCATTTTTACATTCTCACCCACCCTCCTGCTGGGCGGCAGTTATCCTGGGAACTTTGCTCTCAGCTTCAGTCACTCCCACCTGTAGCCATCCTACCTCTTCCCTTCAAACAGTAACAGGAGACGGAGTTCTTGTGTGTGTGTGTTGGGGGTGTGTGTGGGGGGAGGTTTGGGGGGGTGACCAGAGTCAAGAGAGTCACCAGAAATCTAATTGTAATGAGGAACCCTGACTGGGAGACCTGCCCTGACTGGCTGCGTTTTCCAGGGCTGGCAAGCTTCAGCCAGAACATGCCCACTCTGAAATACACACCGAGTCTCCTCTCAGCTTCCAGTGGCGCCCATCTTCCCCAGAGAAGGCTGTGGGGTGTTTACTTCTGACCTGCTCTTAAGGAGAACAGGTTTGAAGCTAGCAACTCACCTGAGAGATGGTGGAGTTGGGGGGCTGGGTGCAACAGAAGCGTTTGCGTAATGCCTCTTGTACCTGCAGGAGAGGTAAATGCCCCTGGTGTGGCATCAACCGGGCCAGGCTTTGTACTGCATGTCAGACAGGTTCAGTGGGCAGACTCACCTTCTTATCCATGAGGCATCCGAAAAGTAAGATGAAGACACCCTGTGAAGAAGCATGTGGAGAGACCTTGTCAAGGAAGAAGAAATTGCCAGGAGCAACTGGCTCCCTCTTCTCCCCCTGCTGTCCTCTGTCAGATGCACAGCTGAGGCTTCCTCTTGGCTCTTCTTACTTAAGCACCTCTTGATGCAAAGGATCCCTCCCTTTTAGGTGTCTTTTCTTTTTTTAAATATACTGTTAGGGTTGCAAAGGGAACATAAAAGACTTAGCTACTGGCAAATTCCTGACTTCTCTGGCAAATCCAAATATTTTACAGATAAGAAAAACAAAACTCAGGTCTGTTTGAAGTTACACAATTAGTGGAGAAATTGGGATCTAAACCTAAGCCTTCTCAAACTCCCAAGCCTGAGTTCTGCTCCATGCCTCGGTGAAGAGGGCTGACATTGAGAAGGCGAGGTCATCACCTGATCACCCACCTGGGAGGTATTGAGGACGGTGAAGACGTACTGAGGGGCCAGGGAGCTTTCTTCTAGCAGAGTGGCCAGGCCCAGTCCCCAGGTGAGGCCAAATATGGGTGTGAGGATGAGCAGGGCTTTGATCACCCCCAGAAGGGCTTGGCGCTTCTCTACCTGTGGCCCTTCTGACAGTGAAGGTCTCAGCAACTTCAGCACAGCCATGGCTAGTACCAGCCCATTCATACCCACTATGGCCAGCACTGGCCCCACAAAGGTGTAGAGTGCCCCTCCCTTCCCATTCAGCCAGCAGGCCCCCTCTCTTAGGTACTGCCCTTCGGGTAAGTAGAGGCCCAGGGTGACACCTGCAAACCCCATTGGGCACAGGTAGCCAAGAGCCACCATCAGGGAGAGGGCTCGGTGCTTGGACAGTTGATGGAAGACAAACAGCAGCTGGTGGGCCAACATCAGGGCCTGGGCCAGCATCCAGAAGAAAGTGGCCAGGTAGAGGAAATGAGAGAGGAAGGCAACGGCCAGGCAGAGGGGGCTTTGGGGCATGGGAGGAAGCAGTGAGGCCCCTAGGAAGCAGGTGTCTGCGGCCAGCAGGGAAAGTGCCACGTGGAGCAGGGCTGTGTGGCGCAGATAGGCAACCTTGTTCCGCACCACGACTCTCCACACCAGCCTGTACACACCCAGGCACACAAGCAGTGCCAAAATAGAGGCCGCCAGGCCCACCTCACTCAGGAGCTGCAGGGTGCGGTTTTCTGGAGCAGTGTGTTTGGACATGAGGATGGAGAAGGCAGTGAGGTGCCTGCAGATGCACTGGGTGCTGGAGCTGACACCGGCTGCCTGCACCTGGCACCCTTCACTAGACCAGCCCCCCTTACCCTGGAAGAGAGTGTGGTCCCAGAAGACACAGTGAGCGATGCCATCTGTGACCCCGAAGTCCATGATGACCTCTCCCTGGTGGGAGGTCTGGCCACCTGCCATGATGGAGATGGCGAGGACCAGGCCAGGTGTGGCATAGAGAGAGTCCCTCAGCCCTTGTCCATAGTTCGAGGGCAGCAGGTGGTCCAGTTTGCGTAGCACCAGGCTAGTAATGCTGACGTTGGTTCCGTTATGGCCCAGCGGGGCCAGGGAGCGCCTGGGGATCTGAAGCTGCAGCGGGGGCGTGGTAGAGAAGGTGATTCTATAGTCAGCGGGAAATGTGGGTCCAAGGAGCTGAGTCTTTAGCTGCACATTGGGCAAACTGAGGGAGAAGGGGTGGTCCTGTGGGTCCAGGCTGCGTGCCAGGCTCTCTGCGGTCAGTAGGAGACTTGAGCTTGCCGAGGGCTTCTGAGCCTGGGCTGGGGTCCACAGAGAGCTGGCATCCATGTCCAGGACCTGGTCTGTAGTTTTCAGGAAAGCCTGCATACCCAACAGAGATGTAGCCTGCCTCCAGGAGCCCACAGCACTAAGCCCAGGGCACTGGGAACTCTAGAACCCACCCTGGTCTCCCCACTTGGGGTGAAAACAGATGTTCAAGATGGGACCAACTAGAGCTGTCCACTCTCCACTAGGGCATCTTCAAATCTGTGATCTCAGCCAGCCTCTCTGACAACTTCCCCTCCCCCTCCATTCCTTGGGGCCACCCAGGAATCCCTGCAGCTCTGCAAAACTTGTGCCCGATGGTCAGGGGCGCTGTGTTCTGCAGTAACGGCCTCAGCTCTCTGACATAGGGAAAGGGCGGGCGTTGTCACTGCTGCTGGCTATTCCCTTGGCTGCCGCTTATATGTCCCCATGTCTGCACTCAGGTAGTTTAGGCGAGTCCGCAGAGCCACGTGTGTGTGAGAAGCTCCATGTCATGGTCGTGGGGATGGAGGCTCGGGAGGATTCACGTCACAGCCATGCACCTGCCTGTGCGTGACTGCCGCTGTGCCCCTGCGGCTGTCCCCCAGCCTCGGGGTTTCCTTCACAAGCCTTGGCCACTGCTGTCCAGGAGGAGAAATGGACTAGGGGAGCCGACACTTGGCCTCCAGAGAGGTCTGCGTCTGACTGGGGTGATGGCTGAGGGACAGCAGTGCCCAAGGATGAAGCGCTTCCAGCCCCCCACACTCGGCCGGTTCCTGCTGTGCTCAGGTTCTTACCTCCAGAGCTCTGCGGTTGAGCTGCATTCTGGCACCTGTCACCACGTTGGCCAGGGATTTCATGGTGCCCAGCAGTGCCAGTAAGTCAGAGGGTGAGCTCACCAGCCCCACCTGCTCTAGCAGCCCAGCCAGGATCCGTGGCACCTCCTCAGCAGGCCTGCCCTGGCCTCCCCGCAGCAGCTGGGACAGACAAGGCAGCAGGAAAGGGGTGGGGGAGGAAGGGGCCACCTCCTCCCCTCGCTGCTCCCCGTTCCCCAGCCAGCGCCCTGCCGTGAGCCACGTGGAAGGAACCAGCCCAGTGCCCATGGGATGGACACGTGAAGACTATGGGTTGGGAATAGCACCTTCCCCACCACGGGGGCTGGTCCCTCTAAGGCCCCACACCTGCTTCCTGGCTTGCTGGGGCCTCAGTTCAGAGAAGCTGACACCTGCAGGCTGGGCCCGAGGAAGGGGTAGAAAGGACGCGGAGGATGGGGGTGTGGGCCGCAGGGCCAGAGGCTTTACCCAGGTTCTCTGAAGCAATTCCAGGAGTCCCGTGTCTGTGCAGCTGTCCTGGATGGGCCCCCAAACCCCATCAGGCCCACAAGGCCTCTTCACCATGCCCGTCCTGTTCATAGGACACGGCGCCTGAGCCACATGGCCAGCTTTGGTGACATTCCAGGCAACAGCTAAGGAGTCCTTGGGACAGGCGGCATCTCCGTCTGAAGAATGATTTCAAGGAAGGCTCAGCCACTGCAGCTGACCTCAGACTGCAGCGGGCCCTGTGGCTAGCTCAGGGAAAGGCCAGGCGCTCCCGGGGGGAACCACTGGGCACAAAGTCCACATACCCTGGATGATGGTGACGGAGACAGGGACCCTGAGAGTGGACAGTCCCGGGCTCTGCAGGACACAGGTGTATGTGGTGTCAGCTGCAGGGCAGCGCTCAAGAGCCAGCACCAGACACTGGGAGGCTGACGTGTAGACTAGGGAGGCTGAGCATGAGGGAGAGAAGGGAACAGCCATGGTGCTGGGAACAGACCTAGACCCCAGCAGGCCCAGAGACGCCCTTTCTGTCTTTCTAGCCATTTCAGAAGCGGCTGAAGCAATGGGGATGAGCTGAGTGGCATGTGGGCGTTCCAGTTACTGAGGGCCAAGCCTGGGCTTTGGGGAAGGCGACGCTCAGGGCCGCTGGCTCCAGAAGTTGAAGCCAGCATTTCCTCACTTGTAAAACGAGGAATCAAATGACCTCACAGCGCGTGCTGCTGAGAGATCACTGAGCTTGTGTGGTGGAAGCATTTTGCAAAAAGCAGTCTACACTGCAGTTGTGCAGCTAGAACTGGAGCTGCTCTGTGGGACTAAGGACTGGGCTGGATTCGAACCCAAAACTCTGGGCTGCATTTCATCCTCTGCCTCCTGGAGCTGGAGAAGCAGCTGCTGGGGAGACTAGCCCCACCCCTCACCCCTCCCTGTCCGCCAGCCCCTTCCCTACCTGTGCTGCCCTCCCCCGGGCTCCAGGAAGCGGTGTAATCCTGGGACGTCCTGGGGATGCAGCAGCTCAGCTGGAAGCCGGGGGAGGTGGCACAGGAGACGGAGAGCTGGTCTGGAAGCCGAGTCACTTCTGTGGCCTGCAGGGGCAACTTCACCACCTGGTGCAGCTCCCACCTGAATCCCTGAGCCTCAAAGCAGCACGTGTACTTACCTGCAGACACACACCGACCGGCTGCACTGCCGGCTCTGTGCCCACAGTCTCTGCTGCTCCCCAAGCCACACCCTAGGTCAGCGCTGTCCGTCCAGCCTCTGCTGACCGCCCAATGCTTCACCCAGCTAAAGAGCCCTGCCCCCAAAGGATTTCTAGGAGGGAAAAGAGAAGAGGAGAGGAGGCTCCTGGCCCTTTTTATAGCCTGTTGTCTAGGGTGAACCTCTCCCCTTCCAGTGGATGGCCGCCTTTCCCCACTCCTGCCACTTGAACATCTTGATGAAAAACGCCCAGACCGTCTTCTCCGCATTCTTCCCTGACTCTTCACATCCGTGAGCCTCTTAGCCTTGTTCCCCTAGCAGGAGTAAGCGGAAAGAGGAAAAGGAAAAGACAGAAGAGAAAAGGAAGGAAAGTGCAGGGAGGGAGGATGGGGTCGAGGGGAGTGGAGAAAAAGGAGGAAGAGGAGGGAAAGAAGGATGGGGCGGGATGGACAGGTTGGCTACCTGCCCACTTCTGGGAGATGTTGAAGATGCTGAGGACAACCCGGCTCGGGCTGGAGGTCAGAGACACGTGTGTCCCCTGCTGCAGGTGGATGGGCCTGGGGCTCCCTGGGCGCCACAGCAGCCAGCGCAGGTTGGTGGTCTGCTGGCTCGCAAGGAGGGTCAGGCTCAGCGTGCGGCCAGGTGTCTGCAGCCGGGAGTCCAGACTCAGGGCCCCAGGTGCTGCGGGGAGACGGGACCCCTGAGCAGGACCTCCTGGCCCTCGGTGCAGCTAAGCCTGCTCTCCTCACCACTCCCCAGCCAGCACCTTTTGTTCTGTTCCTGGGTGAGTGTGGCCCCTGCAATCTGGTCAGGAAGACCTGCCTGCCTGTCATTGGGACTTTTGGGTCTGATTCCCCTTCCCCAGAGAGGATTTCCTGTCCTTGTCCATTGTCTCCGGAGCTCCATTCATCAGTCTGACGGCACAAATCCCAAGTTCAGAGCTTGTGCTGGCTGGCACCCCAGGGAGCTGCTGGGCGTGGGCCAGCAGGCGGAAGCCAGGGGGCAGAGAGGAGAGGGTCACTGCGAGGGTTGCTTTCACTGGGGGTCGTTGGCTTCCAAGTTCCCAGCCCTCCTCACCAGGTGGCAGCCACTGGCAGTAGCCAGCCTCCGTGGGGGCGCGGAAGACGAGACAGTCGCAAGGCTGGTGTTCGGGGGGCTGTCGGCAGGGGCGGTGGTGGGAGCAGACACTGACGTTCCACTGGTACCCAGGGAGGCAGGCACAATAGCGAGACTCCTGGTGGACGTGACACTCTGTGCAGAGGGCAAGGGAAGGCGAAGTAAGGGGCTGTCTGAGAAAGCCAGCGCCAGTCACCGCCTTCCAGGGCTGTCGCTTCCCACCGGTGCCCACAGCGGAGGGCGGGCGGAGGCGAGAAGTCCCAGGCGCTCAGCCAAAGGCTGGCAGCCGCAGGCTGGGGCTGTGGGGAGGCGGGCGGAGCTGGGTGACCAGCGTGCGCCAGGGAGCAGAGGCAGGGACCCCGCCATCCTGTCTGGGGAGGCTGGGGGCCCTTTCTCCCACAAGAGGTGGCGCTGGCAGGGGAGGCCAAGAGAACGTCTTCCCCTACCTGTCGTGAGGCTGAGGCCAGTGAGAAAGACTGGTGGGGAGGACCCCGAGGCAGGGGCCAGGGCCAGGGGCCTGGAGAGCTCCGGTCTCCAGCTCCCGTCTGACAGGCTCAGCTGTGCGTAGGCTGAAAGCAGCACTGAGCCTAGGAGGAGCAGAGGCAGGGCTGGAGCGGGGAGTGGCCAGGCCGCAGGTCCCACGCCGTTCACCTCCCACCCTGGGTGGTTACTGCCAGGAAGCCTAGGAGGTCCCACTGCCCATAGGTCACCTGGCGGGGAGCGGACTGGGAAGGCCAGAGGGCTTCATTGCATCACCCTAAAGGGCATTCAGGGGCACTGTGTCATGTCACCCCTCCCCCAACACCCTCCGCTTTGTGGAGGGAACTGTCTGAGAGGATTGACTTCCCAAGGCCTCCTTGAGCTGGACGGTGGTGTGGGACCTGCCTGGTGCAGGACTTGCCAGGTGCAGTCCTCCCTCCTTGCCTGGTCCACGCTTGTGCTGCTTCTAGTCCTTACTTTCTGGCTTCTCCCTCTCCTCCCACCCATCCACTCACCACTTGCTCCATTCTCTTGGTCCAGCTGCTGCCCTGTTTCCCCTCCAGTCTGACCCTGCCCCTGGAACAGAGCACAGAGGAGAGGCGCTGAGCAGAGGCTGACCCCACGTTTCTGCCAGGATGCCTTTTCCCTGTGGCTCCAGGGCCAGGCTCACGGGGCGGGACTCCTCTGAGAAGTGCCTCCTATTGCCTGGAGTCAGGTGGGCACACCCGAAAAGGATGTCAAGCTTCCGAGTCCCTCTCTGTCAGGAAGGGGCCCCGCAGACGCCCAGGGCCTTTCATTCTACCTGGACCCAGGAACCAGGCACACCTGGAGAGTCAACATACTTTGCTTACTTCCTTCCTGAATTCACTTGACCCTGGATCTCTAGGCTAATTGGAGTGGCTGGGTCTGGAGCCCCAAAGGGAGGGGTGGCCACAGCTGCCTGAAGCTTGGGGACATCTAATTCCACCAGAGGAATTGTCCCCCTGTAAACTATTTCCTCACTAACTCCTCACAGACGTGCAGGTGCACAGGGATACGGATCTAAAAACAGATACCGACATAGGTGAGGATGCGGCTAGAGACAGAGATACCCTACAGGAGAAACAGACCAAGTGCTCAGCTAGACGCTGCCGTCTAGTCTCTCCCGCCCTCTATGTCACTGCCAGATCTGGGAAAGTTTTTTCATCTTTGAATTGCCAGCTTGACTGTAAGAGCCCTCACCCAAAGTTCAGCAGGCATCGCTGGAATTCACAGGATCCAGAGAAAGAAACAAAAGCTCTCCCCACACCCTGGAAGAAGATCTGACCTCTGAGGCCTTCAGAAGAAAGTGAACCAGAGCAGGTCAGCCTGTCTTATACATTAGTTGCTCTTCCTCCAGCCCTTTCACTCCATACCTCCCTTCTCACACCTATGCCCGACCGTCACCTGTGCAGTTCTCCCCTGGCCCTCCAGGGACCCTCTTACTCACAGGCTGGGATGCTCCGGCAGGCGGTGACCCCACCAAGGGGAGAGTCATGGCCAGGAGTAGCACGGGGGCAGCCCCTGGACAGGCCATGGCTCAGTGAAGCAGAGCCCCGAAGTCCCTCAGGAGGCTGCTGCCTGTCGAAGATGCAAATTCCCTGGAGAAGCTGGGGGTGAGGGGCAGCGGAAGGGAGCCAGGACTGAATCTGTAGAGGAAGTGTAGCCCACGGCTTCCAGGTCACTGTAGGGGCCCCTGCTAGGAATTTTTGTTTTTCTGCATTTTTCAGTTCTGTGTTTATAATTGGTACTGAGCCCAGGGGCTTACTGCTTAGTGCATGTTAGGTTGATATTATGACATTGGCATTTTTTTTCCAGCTTTTAAAAAAGATTTATTTTTTATGCATACAAAAACTGGGGGTACAGTCCAGAGGTGTAGGTGAGAGGATTCACCAAAGACAAGAGAGGGGAGCAGAGTTGGGTTTGCTTTTCCTGAGCAGGAAAGAGATGGAGTCTTACGTCATCACTCAGAGTTCTGCACAACTCAGGTGATATGCTTCCAGCCAGAAGAAAAAGGTTGGTAGTAATTGGAGAAGTATTGGCTATTTAATGAAAAGATGTTTTGTAGCAAATGTTTCTGATTTTATGTTTTTTTTTAAAGATTTATTTATGTGTGCATACAAGTGCTGGGGTACAGGCTAGAGGTACAGAGGTGAAAGGATTCACCAGAGACGGAGTGGGGAGCAGAATAGGCAGATGGACTGAGATACACTGCTGAGGGGAGCAGTGGGCAGGACAGGAGAGGTCTACTGCACCATGTAGGTCACCCCCCTGGCTGGGGATGGAACTCGTGCTGCAGTGGCTGAGGACAGCTTCATAGTGATGAGACTTGTGCCACCAAGCAGGGCTGACATTGACATTTTGAAAGAAGAAATGGTTGATCTGCAAAATAACTGGCAGAAGATAAGAGTTAAAATTTGAATTTGTCTTGCAACAGGCACTGGAAAAAATGTTCGTTACTTATTATCAGGAAAATATAAATGAAAACCACAATAAGACTCTACCTCATACCTCTGAGAACGATCCGTATTAAAAACACCACAAACATCACGTGTAGGAGAAGAGGTAAGGAAAGGGCGCCAAAGCGCGCTGTCAGTGGGGTGTAGACAGACAACTGTACAGCAGTGGAAAACTGTACAGCGGTTTCTCACAATATTATTGCTAGTGACCCAGCATTCCTTCTCCTAAGGATCTATCTGAAGGGTACAAAAATATTCATCAGGAGGGATGATACACACTCATATGTTCACTGCAGCATTATCTACTAGCCAAATTACAGAAACTGCCTGCGAGCCCAGCCACAGATGAGTAAACTAAGATGTGGTATAGTTAAACAAGGAATACTACTCAGCTATAAAAACTTGCCATTTGTGATAACATGGATGAAACTGGAGGAACTAGGTGAGTGAAACAAATCAGAAGGAGAAAAACAATAGTGGATGATTTTACTCATGTGAAATATAAAGAAACAAAGGAATTGACAAAACTAAGCCAAAACAAGCTCTAGGAATTCGACTGCAGAATTGAGGTGAATCAGGGAGGGGCCCATGGATTATGATGAAGGATTATGGGTGATTTGGTAGGTCAGATAACTCTGAAGTGGTGTGAACCCATCCTCCCAAATCACATACAGTGTTGGAATCTATGTTACCTCAGTTAAAAAAATGAACGGCTCCTCAACCCTAAAATGTGCCTTCCAGTTCAGGAAAGGAAACAATTTTATATCAATTTGGGGGGAGTAGGCTCAAGAACAGAGGTCCTTCTCCTGGTGCAAATAGCACGGGGGTGGTCCTGTGCTGTCTTTCTGGCTCCATGTTAGCTGTTTCTTGGTTCCCAAAGTGTAGTTTTAGGTTCATTTCTTCCATGCATTGGAGGGGGGTGGGGGGTGGCGGGCGGGTGTGCCTGACTCACAGCGGGCGGGCGGTCAGGATGCTTCTGAAAACAAGCTCAACAAGTTAACCACGACCAACTGTTTCTGCTGACGGCAGATCAGCCAAAGAGAAAATACTAGTACAAACATCAAATCTTAAAGTCTCAACCTCTTAACAACCAGCCAGGTTCAGAATCTGGCAGCCTTTGCCTCCGTGTCGCCAGTTGTCAGGAAGCACCCGCTGGCTG
The DNA here is from genome assembly GCF_000260355.1 of Condylura cristata. Classification (NCBI taxonomy): domain Eukaryota; kingdom Metazoa; phylum Chordata; class Mammalia; order Eulipotyphla; family Talpidae; genus Condylura; species Condylura cristata. The sequence goes on along the minus strand of NW_004567121.1, from coordinate 27,503,282 downwards.
GATCAGGTGAGGGTGAGGTTCAGACAAACAGCTGCAAATTGCTGCTCCCAGTGCAGCGAGAAACAAGGCCTTGACCTTGTCTGTCTGTATACACGGTGATGCCTTGAAACCAATACTTTACGCCTGCTGGCAGCTTGTGAACTTCCAGGTTGCACCCTGGAACTACCCTCCCCATTCCTGTGTTCTTTGATTCTAATAGGCCATGTCAGCTGGTCTTTGATAAAGGTTTGCGATCCCTGACTTGTCTTATCTCTACCCAAACAGGTTATCTGGAAACTTCCTTTACTCTGTAAACCACTAATAAATTACTAAACAGTAAATGTGGCTTAGACCTTTAACCCATGAGTCTCAGCTTCTTATCCTTTTCCAATTGACAGGCATTAAGTTATTAGAAACAGAAAATGATCGGTGGTCTGAGAAAGGACCTATGTTGAGACATCATCAACTTCAGCTCTCACTTTGCAGAAGAAGAAAAGGGGCCAAGAGGGAAAGCTGATTTCACCAAAGATTACACAGTTAGTGGATGGCAGAGTCAAAGCTTACAGCCAGGAGGTCTAACTTTGCACCAGGAACTTAGGTAGAGGGAAATAAGAAATGTCAATTTAAGTATAGGATAATAAGAATGACTTAAAAATAACATAGTGTAGAAATTGTTTCCACAATTTCCCTGTTCTTCAGGGGCCCTCCCTGGTGGCGCAGAGGATTGAAGCTCAGCACTATGAAGCTCTCCGCAGCCCCTGCAGCATGAGCTTGATTCCTGGGCAGGGAGCTGACCCACATGGCGCAGCAGACCTCTCCTGTCTTGCCCGCTGCTCCCCTCAGCAGTGCATCTCAGCAACACTGTCTGTTTTGCTCCTCACTCTGTCTCTAGTGAAATCTCTCACATACACACCCCACACTTCTGGTCTGTACCCCAGTTCTTGTATAAAGAAATAAATAAAATTTTTTAAAAAGAAAGAAAGCTGTTCTTTAGAAATTTCAGCTTTTTTTCCTACAGGGAAGAGGAAGTGAATATAATATAAAAATAGGTGGTTTGGCCCTCCCTGGTGGCGCGGCAGGTTAAAGCGCAGCACTGAGAAGCTAAAGCCACTTCCGCAGGAGTTCGATTCCCGCCTGCCCCAGAGGTGACCACATGGCGCGGCAGACCTCTCCTGACCTGCCCGCTGCTCCCCTCAGCAGTGTACTTCATCCATCCACCTGTTCTGCTCCCCACTCTGTCTCTGGTGAAGCCTTTCACACTCCTCCCCTACACTCCATTCTGGCCTACACCCCAGTTCTTGTATGCATAAATATATAAAAATAAATCTTTTAAGGCAAAAGGCTTTTTCTGATATCAAAAATTTGAAAAATCAGCTTAAAGAGGTTGAAAAGGGTAATGAGAATTTGAGATATATAATTTTTTTTTTAAAGATTTATTTATTTGTACATACAGAACTGGGGTACAGGCCAGAGGCTCAGGGGCGGTGAGAGGCTTCACCAGAGACAGAGTGGGGAGCAGAACAGGCTGATCAATGAAGTACACTGCTGAGGGGAGCAGCGGGCGGGTCAGGAGAGGTCTGCCGCACCATGTGGTCACCTCCGGGGCAGGCGGGAATCGAACTCATGCGGAAGTGGCTCCAGCTTCTCAATGCAGTGCTTTAACCCGCTACGCCACCAGGGAGGGCCTGAGATATATAATTTAAGCTTGAAGTTCTGGGCCCTGGAGGGAGGCCCTATACTTTCTACAGGGAATGTATGGAAATCCCGCTTTAGCATTATGTCAGAGAACTTGCGCCAAGGCACACCTCAGAGCTGTCGGAGAAACTAATGCAATTTCTGATGCTATTTTTAAAAAAGATTTATTTTTATACATACAGAACTGGGGTACAGGGTAGAGGTTCAGGGCTGGTGTGAGGATTCATCAGAGACAGAGTGGGGAGCAGAACAGGCAGATCAACTGAAATACACTGAGGGGTCAGGAGAGGTCTGCAGCGCCAGGTGGGTCAGCTGCCCGGTCGGGGAGAGAACTCGTGCTGCAGTGCCTGCAGAGAGCTGAGACGTGACCTCTTGTGCCAGCAGGGAGGGCCTGATGCTATTTTAAACCTTTACAAATTGTGAGGCTGTTTGAAGTTTCTATCCTGATCTTTGGTGTGAATAAATCTTTGGAGAAGACCAGGAAATGAGAGTGGAGATGAGTTTTTAATCCTAAAGATGACATCATGTCAAATCTAAGCCAGGGAACTGCCTGCGTTTCATGTATAATTCAGCTAATTGAGAGCTTATAAATTTAAGTATCTGTTAGGCACCATGTTCCCTTTAGGCCCCTCCATGTGCATCATTTTTTAATGTGGGGTGGCCTTCCTAGGCACACACTGAAACCATATAGGAAAAGAGGATTGATTTGAGTATGAAAAACACAAGATGTACTATACAAATCACAAGCGGCTACATGATGACTCTTACTCTGAAAGATCAATTTTTTTCTGAGTGCGATCTACGTGTTAGGTTTGAGAAGCAGTGGCTCACGGAATAGCAGTCTTGGGGTTCAGCTTCATGGCTGGGAAAGCTGAATGGGAGAAGGCAGTTTGGATGTGAGCCAGAGCCTGTTCCCACTACAGCTTCCGTGACCGAGCCAGAGGCTGTTCCCACTACAGCTTCCATGACCAGCATCTCCTTCCCTGGTGAGGGGCAGGGCTGGGCAGCTCCGGGTCCCCAGGGGGGAGGGCAGCTGGCCTAGGGACGGAGGAGGGACTGGATGCTCCAGAAATGTGCAGCGTGGCCTCCTTCTCCACGTCTTACCAATCAGATAAGCCACTTTTTTGCCTTGGGGAGGAGGGCGAGAGGAAAGAGCCTATCCTTCTTCGAGTAGAAGTCTCCTTTCCTCTATGAGATGTGAGAACACCATGTAGTGCTGAGTATGGCAAATTTATTTCAATATTTTATTGAGAAAAAACTGAAAAACCTTACTTACATAATGACAGACTAGTCAAATACATTTTATAGTCAGTATACTTAGAAAATATTTTTGAACACCTTGGTAGAAGCCCTCCAGAAATGTGTACCAACGCAAGAAATAGCAGGTACTTGTACTAGAAACAAACCTGTTACTGCTTGTATTCCACTTGTTTTCTGATCCAGTTCATTCAAAAGAAATTGTCTCCTACTCGTAATCATAGGTTTACTATGGAAGTAGACATTTTGCATGTGATTAAATTAAGAAGGATTATTCTGGATTATCTGGGTGGGTCCGAGGCTCTTATAAAAGAAAGTCAGCACTGTGAATGAAAAAGGAGATCTACCATAGAAGCAGAGGTCACAGTGATGCGCTTTGACGGTGGAGGAAGAGGCCTCGCACTGAGCCGGGCAGGACCTCTCAAAGCTGGAACAGACAAAGGCATGCGTTTACCCTGGAATCGCTAGAAGAAACCTAGCCTTGCTGACATCTTGAGTCATCGCTATAGGATTCATTTCAGACTTCTGCCCCTCAGAACTAAGGTGCCACATTTGTTTTATTTAGGTCACTCTACTTATAGTAATTTTTTAATAGCGGCATAAGACATTAAGACAATGCAGTAACTTTAAAAAATTGGGTATCGTATTTTTCAGCTCTAAAATTCCTAAAAGAAAATTTCTATTTCTTCCCTGAGTTGTTTCATCTTTTAATTCATTTCAAGAGTGTTCCTGTTTATACTTTTGTAATGATTGCTTTGGTGTATTTTTCTGCTAATTCAACATCTGAGTCACTGGTGTCTGCGGATTTTCTTCCCAGGCAACTTGATTTTCCTGGTTCTTCATTGCCTAGTTGTTTTGGATTCTATCCTAGATTTTTTAAAGTTGTATTTATGCTTACTAGAACTGAGGTACAGGCCAGAGGTGCGGGGCTAGGGGAGAGAGGATTCACCAGAGACAGAGTGGGGAGCAGAACAGGCAGACTGACTGAAATACACTGCTGAGGGGAGCAGCGGGCGGGACAGGAGAGGTCTGCTGTGCCATGTGGGTCAGCGCTCTGGCCAGAGATGGATCAGACTCGAGCGAGCTGCAGTTGCTGTGGGTAGCTTCACAGTTGCTGCACTTTAACCCGTGTGCCACCAGGGCCACCAGGGCCATCCTGGATATTTGAATACTATCCTGGATATTTGAATACTATTCGACTCTATCTTATTTGAATCCTGTAGGGAATGTTGGTAGCTTTGCTGCAGCTGATGCAGTTGACCAGGCTTGGCTCAGGACGCAGTGTCTGACCAGCCTACTGTGGATTGTGCTGATAGCATCAGTTCTGGCTTCATTCTTTGAGTGCTATTTAAATTTACTGCAAATATGTGCCACCCAGTGGCCAGTCTGGGACCTGGGTGATGATCCATCCCTTAATACCACTCTCACAGTCTATGGTGTGATGTGTAGGATCAGATCTATCCGTATATTTTTGGTTGTAAGGAAATATTCTGTGTTTTTCTTTTTAAATCAAACTAACAGTCCATTTTGCCTTTTTTTTTAAGTGGAGATAAAATTAACTTAAAATTCAGTATTTTAAAGTGTATATTTTGATTTTTTTTAGTGTATGCACATTGTCTAATCACGATTGTCTACTTCCAGAACATTTTCACCCCCAAAGGAATCCTATACCTATCAGTAGTTATCTCCACTCAACTTTTCTCCCAGCCCTGACTAATCTACTTCATCTCTATAAATTTGTGTTTTCATTTCATTTCATTTATAGACATTTCATATAAGTAGAATTACACTAGACAGGGTCTTTTGTGACTGTCTTCTTTCACGTAGCATATTTTCAAGGTTGATTGTGATTAGCTGCATCATTCAATTCCTTTCTAGCTATGAATAAGACTCCATTGTGTGACTGTGTACATATTATTTATCTATTCATCAGCTAATGGACATTTGGGTTGTTTCCATCCAGGGCCTATATGAATAAATTCATCTGGAACATTCATGTTGAGTCCATACCTCAGGATGGAATTTCTGGGTCAAACAGTAACTTTATATTTAATTTTTTTTTGGAAACTAGCAGTCATTTTTTACCACAGAGGCTCTCCCATGTAAAAAAATCACCATCAATGTGAATGTGCAAAGATTCCACTTCCTCCTGATTGCTACTAATACTTTTTTTCTGGGTTTTCACTCATGTTTTTTTGTACCTACTCATTTTATTTTAAATATTTATTTATTTATTCATACAGAACTGGGGTACAGGCCAGAGATGCAGAGGGTGAGAGGATTCACCAGGGACAGGGTGGAGAGCAGAACAGGCAGATTGATGAAGTACACTGCTGAGGGGAGCAGCAGGCGGGTCAAGAGAGGTCTGCTGTGCCAGGTGGATCTCCTCCGGGGCAGGTGGGAATTGAACTCATGCGGAAGTGGCTTAAGCTTCTTAGTGCTGTGCTTTAACCTGCTGCGCCACCAGGGAGGCCCTAAATGACCATATATTTTAACACATTGATAGGCCATCGCCTGTCACATTTGGATTCTTATTTCATTGGGCATTTTGATTGCATTTTCCCCTCTGCAATTATAAAATTGACTCCTTATAAATCTTTGCAACAAAGACTTCTTATTTCCTGGAAGTATATTCTTCTACAGTGGAACTACTAAGTCAATGGAGAAGAGTTTTATAACATTGTTGCTCACAGTAACATATATTTCTTTATTCCCTCACAGCTCAGCTTAATTCAACAAAAACTGAGGGCTTATGAGTATGATTGTGCCCCTTAATGAGAGCGTAAAGATTTGAAAAATGCATTATTGAGTGATTTTGTCATTGTGGCACATGATAGCGTTTCTTTAGACAAGCCTGGTTGTGTGCTCAACTACATATCCAGGCTTTATAGAGGCCATTGTCATACCTGTAGTCCACTGTTGCTTGGAATGTCATAATGAGGCACATGACTGTCCAAGGCCTCATGCTAGGTTCAGAGGCATACGGCCACAGTCCTTAGCCTCGAGTATTCACAGTCCAGTGAGACAGATAAGAAAATAGATCATTTCATAATATGTGAGTAGGAACAAAGTTATGCACAAGATGCTATGGGAACAGAGAGGAACAAGATTCACTATAATAAGTGGAGGTGGGAGTAGGTTGAGGACTGACACAAAACAAGGCTTCTTGGAAAATAAAAATTAAGGTGGATCTTGAAGTTTTGAGAGGGAGTGAGCGAGGCATGAACAGAGAAATAGAGACTTCTAAAATATAGCCCGAAACGACCAATCTAATATTCCTAGGAGGTCGTGTGTGTGTGTGCGTGTCTGTGTGTGTGTTGGGGGGAGAAGTGAGAGAGAAAAGACTAGACAAGGAATAATTCAAAGCAATCAAGAGAGGAGATGTTTCAAGGAAATAATAGTAGGCAGTTTAAGCTGATGATGTCAGATAAATCTAACAAGTAATTGAAGGGATCTAGAAGCTGTGAATTCTAGATAGTGAGCTTGGTAGCCAGACTGGAGAGGGTTGGTGAGTGGGAAGTTTGGAAGTGAGGAAACACTTATATTGTCTAAACAAAATCTTGTGACAAATGTTTTTACTGTCCTAGTAAAAACCCTTTTTACTGTCTTGGTATTCTTCTCCTGATCACATTAAAACAATTGTACTTCAGTGATTTCCAAATTTCTTCCTTATTTTTTTTAACTTTCATGTTTAAATATCCTTGGTTATTTTTTTCACAGTATAGGATTTCTCCCCTCAGGTGTGGTCACCACTTTCTAACCACCAAAGTGTCCACGGTTCTCTTGCCCTTCCCCTTTCTTCCCTGCCACCCCATGTCTCTCCCCCTTCACTCCTGAGTATCTTAGATCTAGAGCCTGCTGTTAAGGTTACTCCTATAGTCTGTCTTTGTCTGATCCTTTGTTTAGTTTCTGTAGATTCCACATATAAGTGAAACCATCTGGTATATTTATCTTTCTCTTGGCTTACTTTGCTTAAAATAATCCCTTCCAGTTACATCCAGAAAATGGCATGAGTTTATTTTGAGGGCTGAGTAGTATTCCACTGTGTATATCATACTGGTAGCTGTACCATTATGTTATTTGTAATTATGCCAGTGGAAAGAGTTTATCCAATATTCACCATAGATAGGGTGATGAAAACTAAAAGTGGGGAATGAAACTGGGTGGCTGAAGCCCAAGGACTGTTGCAGGTGGTGCCCCTCCCTGAGTGGGTTGTTGTGAAGATAAATAGTCTCAGGGGAAATGTCAAGAAATATTGGATTTTTTGGAGAGGAATTAGGAGTGAAGGAGGGAGTAGGAAGGAGGTTGTTGTTTGTCCAGGCTCCAGGATTCAAGGTTTGAGTTCAGGTTTGAGTGGCTTCAGCATTTTGGGGGCCAATGGATTTGAGCCCTGGGACTGCGCTGATCACGGAGAAGGCCGCTGCAGATCTCTGAAGGTGGAGGCCAGAGGAAGAGGCTTTGCAAGTAACTGGGCAACTGAAAGGTTCCTGAATTTGCTGTGGAAGTGTGACTTAGCTATGTGAGAGAGGCCTTTTTCCAGTCATCTGGTGGCTATGACTGCTGTCCTGAGTGTTGCTCATCTGGTGCTGTATTGGAACATCCTGCAGCTCTGGGATGCAGCTCTAGGAACATCCAGCATCTCCTGTCATGCCTTCTATTGTCTTTATGAGTTGGAACCTGGCCTGGAGTATGGCTGCCATGTGCCCCAGGTCAGCAGAGGCAGGAAGACGCCGTCTTAGACACATGGCTGCCTGTCGTTCGGGAGAGGAGCTGCGCATCCTCAGTGGCAGGAAGATGCCATCATAATGTTCTTTGTACAGGACAGTACTGGACCCAACTTTGAGCAAATGGACATTTTTGGCCTCAGTAACTCTTGTTTATCCCGGTTGTTAAATAAATCCCTTTGCTGTTGTTTCCTAAGTCTGAGCAGTCTTGCAATTGTGAGCACAGGTGCAGAACGTAGACATTATTTGGTAAAGTATTGGGCAGAGGGGCCTTGGCCAGTTTTGGGTCCCCTGCCACCCAGTGTCACTACTGCCATGTGTCTTTGCCATTCCACCACTAAGTAGAAGTGGATCTATTTCTCTTCCTATGAATCTGGGATACCTTTTTGATTTGCTTTGGTAGATATGACAGAAGTGACATTGTGTGACTTCCAAACCCAGACTATGAAAGGCCTTGTAACTTCCATTTATGTCATCTTAAAATAATAATAAGACCAGCAGAAATGCTTAACTAAGCCAAATCACAGAATTATGAGCACATAAAATGGATATTATTTTAGGTTATTACGTTTGGGTGATTTGTTATATGGTAATAAATAACTTCTGTACCTGGTTAACTTTTTAAAGTGCATTTTCTTGCAGTTTATTCTCATTGATATGGTACTTGAAGAGATGTTTCTATACCATATCTTCTAAGATAGTCATCAAAATATTAAATTAATTCCTGTGAGATCTCAGAGTCTCTATTTATAGAATTTCCATTTGAAGGACCCCTTATTTCCTATCTTTAAGTCAATTCTATGTGTAAGCCTAATAGCTATCACTTTAACAGTGAATTTTTAAAACAGAAGGAGGGCTGAGTAGAGAAAACAGAATGAACCATGAGGAACCAGGGCACTCACAGAACGCAGTAATAACAGAATGCTTGCCTGGAGTCCAGCTTTCCTGAACTTTCCATCTCCAGGGACTGTGATGGCATCTCTTTGGCACACAGCTCAAGGAACATACATGATGAAATACTAAAGCTGAAAATTTTATACATTGTATCATACTTGTACAGTCTTGCTTACTAAAACTAAAGCCAGCTATTAGAGTTCTGGTCCAGTAGGCTGTATAACCATTAGTCTACCAAGGAAGAACTGAAAAGTCTCATGAATCAACAGTAGGTATCTATGTTGGCAACTATTGCTTCAACCCCCTCCCAAGTTTTTGAGAATCCCTGCAGGAAAATGGAATCACAAAAATATTTCTGACTCTTGTTCCTCTTAGTTCTTTTTTTTTTTTTTCCTGTAGTATTGCTCTACCATCCAAGGGAAACAACCACAGATTTCAATGTTAATGTGTTCAACGTTTCATGAAGACAAAAATGACCCCCTTTTGAAAAAATGGGTCCTTGCATAGCTCGTATGTTTAAATTGAATTAAAAAAAAAGTAAGTAAGTACATTTGGTTTTATCTGCAGAGCTGCCATGACATGGGAATAACGTCCCCAAACAGAAATAGGCAGAAACCTATGACAGAGTGATGGTACTACGGCTACACATCTGCATGACCTAGTGTTCTACTTCCATTCTATTGCAGTAATAATTGGGGGGAAGATGGAAAATCCATGTATAAGTATCAATTATTTCTCTGCTGAGAAAATAGACACTGGTCACTACCAGAACTTCAAGAATGCTGACAGCAAGAATTTTCCTAGAATGAAACGTTGCCTGCGGTCAGTTTTTAAAATTAATCTTTTATTTACCAGTCATGTTCATGAATAATGGTTATAACAGAAAAACAATCACATGAAGGAAATACAATCGCATGAAGGTCTAAGGAGGTGGTTTTATAGTTTTTCTTTCATTAGAGTCAATTTCCTTTTTAAAGGGAAATTCACATTAACTTCCTTCTCAAAGTAGGGCACTTCACAGCAATACAGAAGTCAATTTATCGATCATATATTATTTCCAAGCCAAAGGGGTAGGTGTAGGACCTGAGGAAAATTAAGATGTGCAAGATACAAATCCTCTCCCAGACCAAAGAGGAAAAGTGACACTAAGTTTATTGATCCTCTATCATGTAGCAGGTATAATGACAACTGCTTTCTCCCTCTTCATAACAATCTAGTACTTTAAAAGGAGAGGTAAGAAATACAAAAATAATATTCATGGCATATTTTGAGCACCCAATAGGCATTTGTTGATTGAATCAATGCAAGAAACATGGGATCTAAAAACAATTGCCCTTGTTTTGAAGACCTGAGATTGAGAGGTTTTTTTAGGCACTAACTTTTCATACCAAAGACCTTATTATATCCTCTTGGGTTAACCATTCCAAATTGTGTAAGTAATGCTGGGCCAGGTGTCCCGTGCCTTTTGGGTTAAGTTTCACAGCTAATGCTCAATGGTCAGGGAGCTGACCCACACCTGGTGGGCAGAACGCTCCTGTCACACCCACTGCTCCCCTCAGCAATGTACCTTAGTACATAGGCCTCCTCACTCTGTCTCTGGTGCGTCCTCACCTCGGGCGTCTCTGGCTTACACCCAGTTTTTCTACGCAAAATAAATAAGTAAATAAATAAAAGTAACCCGGGGCAGAAGCAATATGAATTCTGTTAACAGGCTTGATGATTATGTAGAATTCCACACATAGGAGCTCAATACATGGTAACACCACTACTATTAATTTTATTGTTCGAAGCCATTGATGTAGTGTTCTTCCACAGTTAACTGGGAAGTTATGTAAACGCACTTTTTGCAGACGGGGGGGGGGGGGTGAAGGACTCCTTGGAGCGCGAGCGATCAGTGCCTACCTGGTGGGGAGACACGAACAACCTTACTTTGGAACGGTTTGATAGTGCGGGCTGCGGTGGGGCAGTCCAGGATTCACAAACAAGGCTGACTTGAGGGTGTTGTCTTTAGCGCTCCTTCAAACCTTCACCGACCGCACAAACCCTCCCCCAGCCTCTCACCCGCTCCTCTACAAGTCGCGCCAGAGCTACGGGGTGCAGCGCCCCGAGACCCACGCTGGAGCGGGATGGGCACAGCCCCCTTTCCTTCTCTTCTCCTTCAAGCCTTGAAGGTAATAAGCCCTCTGCCTTGAGGCACTGTCGAACTGGTCAGCCTCCAACCACCCTAGCCCCAAAACTAAATGAGTAACCCCAAATAGCCACGCGGGTGCCCACCCCAGGCACGATCCTTCCCCCGGGGCGAGGAGCAACGCCCCCTGGGAAACTGACCTTTCACCCCCCCCCCTCCTTACCTCAACTCACCAATTTTGACGCTAGCAAATGAAGCGGGGAAGAGACCGGGAAGGCGGGCCTTAGTGTTGCCTGATCCATGCTGATTGGGCAGTGAGGGCGGGAGGGGGCGGGCCGCGCGAGCTGGTTAGCGACCCTCCCTCGGTGGGCGGGGAGGATTGGGGGCGGCGCATGCGCGCAGCGAGGCGGCGGAAGTGGCCCAGTCGGCGACGCGTGCGCGGTGGGCGGAGCGCGGCTCTTTACCTCCCTTGCCTGCCCAGGTCCATCCAGCCGTGCCTCGCCGGTGTGGTGCTCTAGCTTCTTTAGCCTGTCGCGGAGAGTCGCTGGCCCGCGGCCGCTGGGCGTTCGAGGGTCGCCATGGCTGGTTATGAATACGTGAGCTCGGAGCAGCTGGCTGGCTTTGATAAGTACAAGGTAGCGCGAGCCCCTGTGGACGCCCCTTTCCCTCCTCGTTCCGGCCTCTCCCCGGCAGCTGAGGGGCCAGCGCGGACGGTGTCACCTTGTGCCGCGTGGCCCCGGGCGGGCTGGGGGGCATGTCCCCGGGGTCCTGCCTCGTCTTGGGGCTGGGGGTCGAGGGTGCGTGGGGACACCCTAGGCCCGCCGCCGGCGCCCGGCACCCTCCCGCCCGGGGACTGCCTTGTTCTTAGGAGATCGCTCGGCGAGAGTGGAAGCGAGATTATCCCGTTCTCCTCACTTCATCGGCGTCATGATTATTATTGTAGCCCCCCAGAGGGGTGCACTCCCTCTGCGGTGTCTTAAAGGTCTGCATTTTGATGAAGTTTTTACCCGCCGCTTTTGCACACAACTTCAGAGATGGAGAAGGTCGTTTGGCCGTGGAAGCCCGGGGAGGGGCAGTGAGTAGCGCACCTACTGCCGATGGCCCCGCTTCACTGCCATTAGGAGGCTTCTTCGACAGTAGCAGGTCCCGCCGGGACTGCCAGATGTAGACGGACGCAGGAAGGATTGTGCCGGGGCATGAGCGCCGGCTTTGGAGTACTTAAAAACTTGATACCAAAATCCAGTTTCTCTGTTTGGCTTTCGGCCAAGTGATCTACTCTGCAAGATGATTATCAGAATTTGAAAAGCTCCTCGCACATTAGGGCGCCTCCAATAAAGGATGGTTAACTTTCTTCAAAATCTGGTTCTCCTGCATTATTCCCATATCAGTGAATGACCCCCCCTCCCCACCATCCAGTTGTCCAGGCATGAAAATGTGGCCAGTAACCTTTCATCTTTGTTATCTGTGTCACTTATTTCTGATTTCCCTACCCCACCCACTAGCCAGTGAGTCACCAGGTGCTGTCCTGTGTGTTCTATTGTTTTTTAGCCTCGGGGTTCCGTATCAGGACCAGTGCAGACACTTTCAGTAATCTTTCACTTCGGAATAGGTATAGAAGATCTTAGAGTAGATTGACAGAATCTGCAGGGATGATGGAACAGAGTTCTCACAGATTCCACACCTGATTGCCCGTTTTTAACATCTTACGTTCGCACAGTCACTTACCACAATTAATAAATCAGTACTTACACATTATTATTAACTGAAGTACATACTTTGTTCAGATTTGCTTATATTTACCTAATGCTCTTCTTTTTGGTTATAGGATCTTGTCTGGGACACCACATTACTTTAGTCACCATCTCCTTAGGGCCTTCTTGGTTAGGGAAAATTGCTTTACCTGGTTTTGTTAAGCTTGATAGTTTTGAGGCGTTCTGGTTAAGTAGTTTGCAGAATGTCTGCAGTTGGAATTTGCTATTTTTTCCATGAGTAGACAGGTGTTGTGAGTTTTGGGAGGAGGATGACAGATTAAGTGCCAGTCTCACTGCATCGTATGAAGAGTACATGCTGTGAAATGACTTACCACGTTGATGTTGACTTTGACCACTGGGCTGAGGTAGCATTTGTCAGGTTTCTCTTTGTAAAGTTACCCTCTTAGGAAGGAAATCATAGTGCACACACTACACTTAAGCAATGGAGAAGTAGGCTCTGTTTCCTTGAGGGCAGAGTATCAATATAATTTATTTGGAATTCTGTCTTTTCTTTCCAGTGTATGTTTATTCAATCAGTATGTATTTATGAATATTTACTTTATCCTTTGGGTTGTAATCCAGTATTAAATTTTATTGCTTACCCATATCTGCTTTTGCCCTTCAGTTCTTTCTGGAACTGGAAACTGAAATTCATAGTGATCTGCTCACATCACTTCTTTGCATAAAACCTTCCACAGTCTTCTCATTGTTGGAAGGAAGTACCGAAATCTATCACATGGTCTTTCAGCTCTGAACGATCCAGTCCTCATCCGTGTCACCAGCTTCATGTCATACCACTTGCAGAGTTTCTCCCCCACTCCCTTTTCTGAACTACATTGTCCAGTACTGTTATATGTGCCAAGAGTGTAACTCCCCCATTTACGTTTATGTTCACATCTTAAACTTAGAGGAGGGTGACTAAGTGCCCTGGTCCCCACCAGCCCCCCCTTTCCCTTTATTGTAAGTGTGTGCTCTCAGCACCCTCTGCTCCTTTGTGGAATTAGTTCTTCAGTGTCTTTCCATTAGAAGGTAATGTTTTATGCACCTCCATGGCCTAAGTCTGGTGCTACTGTGCAGGCACACTAGTTCCACAGTAGACACTTGTGGGTTGAATGAATAACTGAAGAAAATCAATGGATTTTGTCTAATTAGAATCAGGAAAACTAAGGCTCCTTAGGCGGTCACATGGTACATCCCTCTACCTTTAAGCAATAGCTCTTTGAACTGACTTGTCTTACAATTTTAAGTGGGGAGAAATTATAGACCTTGTCTAATAACCCAGGATAGGATTTACAGCTTTTATCAAAGAAGGCTGTTAACCCACATGTCTCCTGTTTTGCCTTAAACTCTACTCCCTTTTCGTTATCGGTTCTCATTGTAAATATTGACACATGAAACTTGTGCTTCCCCACTACTATCTGACTTCTTGGGTAAATGCCAATAGAATAAATGTTCATTTGCAGCAGTGTACCTAGTAGAGAGCCTTTTTCTTATTAGCAGACATCTCTAGATTAAAATCTCCAACTCTGTATGTGTCCTAATTTACAGGAAATTTCAGTGTGGCTTTCTGGGCCTATCTTTTCCCTTCTTCTGTTATCTGACTCATGTCCTGTGTCTAACGGCAGATTTCCTATCATCCTGGAAAACAAAGATCAATTTAGTAAGTGTCTGGTGTTCACTGAAATAGTTTGTTGATATATAACTACTTTAGTTATAATGAGGTTTTTTTAAAGGGGAGAGCCACAAGTTGTAATGTACAGTACTTCTGGTAGAGGGTTCTTTACTCACGGTTACAGTCATATTAAAAAATATGAATCCAAAGATCCAAAAGAAAAATGTGTGTGCTTTATTTTACTGACATGTGAGTTGCACCTAGAGACCTTTTTTCGTTCTGGATCACACATGCCCACCACGTGGTCTTCAACAGTAAGTGTTTGATGAATGCTTATTGAATTAAAACAGTGTTTGGGGATGATCGTCCCATAAGAGGGTAAAGCGGTAAGATATTTAAAAGAGGTTTGTTCCCTTATGTGACCCTGCTTAGTAGAGAAAAGTGATACAGAAAAAAATTGCTCCTATAAAGGTAGTGGTTAGAAAAATTACTTTTGAACTAATTTAATTTCTTTATGTTCCCTGAGGTATATCAGAGAGCTACAGTTGGAAACCTGACAGTTATTCAGAATAACAGCTGAAAGAGGTGCACACTTAGAGTGGTAATTAGGTCTCTGTGTAAGGAACTAGACAAGTGATTTGCAGTACAGAAGAGAGCATGGGTTGGCCTCTGTCTCTGTGCTGTCTTATGTCTTAACATTTGCATTCTCTGTTGTGTTACCACAGTTACAGTAAGCAGTTAGTTAGAATAATTAGTTGATTGTCTGCCCTTTTCGTTACCATGTGAGTTCAGAGAGGGTAGGGGCTATATAGCTCTCTTGACCGACTTAACCAAAGACTAGCACAGGAACAGCAGGCACTCAACAAACATTTATTGAAAGAATGAAAGTGTGAAGAATGTAAACCATTGTGGAAGCATGGTAAAAGGGAACTGTGCATCTTCTGGGTAGGGGAAGGAGACTTCTGGAGTTTGCATGTGAAGATGGCAGGGGTTTAACTGCTGCTTTTCTGTTGATTATTAATCTATCTTCAGACACTGTAATTACAAAGTCTGAAGGGATTTCACTCCTGAAGCGTGTCTATCATTTGTTCGCTCTGCCTGTCTTCTCTTTGGTTAGCTTGTTGTCTTGGTAGGATCTTCCCACTATCTTAAGTGTGAAGCTTCTGTTGCAGTCACCTAGGGTGACCTAAGGAAGGCATGTACCTGACAGTGTAGCACTTAGTTTCAAATTGTATCATTTACTTCAAAGAGAAAGTGTCCTGTGAAATACCTTGTTTGGTTTCAGGAATATTTTATAATGAATTGGTTTCTGCTATTATGGTAATTAACTCAATTGTCAACCATCTGATTATAGGAATTGTGATAATTGTGAATTCATTAGTATCTCAATTAAGAGGTTGGAAAGAGACTGGGTGCATCTTGATGGTAAATGCTTACTTAGAACTAGAATCTGGCCTTCACCCACATTGGTTCAGACAGTTTAATTTTGCTTAGTATGATTTAAGATTTTCTCCAAGGCCCACTCTGAGGTATGGCATTGAGGCTGTAACATTAAGCTGGGCTAAAACCCCTGCCTTCAAGGAACCCAGTTTGGTGGCTTAGAGACAAGTAAATAAATAGTTATAAATAGTTAATACGTGTGGTCAGGTAAGTGCTGTGTACTGTGTGTGGAAGAGGAGAAGGAAGCAGCTTCCAGGAAGCAAGCATTAGAGGCCGGAAGTCTTGGGAGAAGGGATGGAGGGATGACAGAACTCAGTTGAGAACAGGAAGGCTTGAGTTAGACACCCAGCTGTTACCAGGTGAAGGGAGTCACCATTACAGAACAGAAAGCAAGGAGTGCTGAGGGGTGAGGAACTAAGATTGTATTTTCTGGGAACTATGGGAGTAGGTGTTTAAACATAAGGCTGGGAGGGCCGTGGGGCCTGTTGGAGGGACTGATTCGATGCAAAGACGTCTGGTTTACCCTGGCATCAGAGTCACCTGGGGAAAATGCTTAAATAGCAGCATTTTCGCCCATTTTGGGAGGCTCAGATTGGATAGATTGCTATTAGTGGTATGGTAAATAAATAACCTCAGCTGGTCATTAGGCACATGGTAGTAGAACCGCTTAATTTTAAATGGGATGAGAGCTTAATTTTAGAAAGTTCCACTGGCAGCTTGTAGAAAATGAATGGATGATTGAGGTTCACATCATCTGGAGACCTTTTAGGATTTCTTCTGGATAAAACTAGGTCTTCTAGAATTCAAAACTTGCCCGCTTAGTTTAGCCAACAGATTTGTTTTGTTTGGCACACACCTATTTAATTGTTTTTTTTTTTTTTTTACAAATATATATAATAGTTTATTTTTACATCATTTTGAGGCACACACCTATTTAGTTTTAAAAATTATTCTCTTTACTATGAAAGTCCAGATTTTTAAATTCTCTTGAAAAACTACAATATTGGACAATATTGGTCCAGACCTTCTTGACAAGAATCCCCTGGAGCTGAATTGTGCCCTTTTCAAAAAGAGGATTGGTCTTGAAACAGATGCGGTGTAGTAAGCCAGTGTTACCTCAGTGTTAAAAAGGGCTGGGGTGGGCGCTGGTGAGTACCGCTCTCGTTTGCCTTTTCCCTGCCATTCTCGATCCTTCCTGCAGATTTACTTTTTTCACTTTACCCGTTTTATTACAGTGGACATTGAGTTTGTGACGTTTGATTTAAGATTTAAAATTGACAGAATATGGTGAGTGACGAGCTGGAGGGGTTGAGGAGGGTACCATGAGAGATGGGATCTGGGACCACTCAGGTTCTCCTAGGTGACTGGGTAGATAGAGGGGCAGCACTGAGGGGGATTTCTGTGACGTGTTAACCCTAAAAGGTTCTTTGGTAGCAATAGCACCTAACATTTGTTGAATCTAAGATTTAATTCTCATGATATCCCAGTGAGGAAGTATTGTTCATGAATATCGAAGCACAAGAACGACTGCACCCTGAGAGTGAGTACAGCTATACTTCAGATGATATGTGATGATGAATCTGCCGGGAAACACAAATCTTTGTGCAGGGCACTTAGGTGAAAGTGTACTTGAAATTAAAGCAGAAAACTTATGTTTTTAATGAATGTCATCTGTGGATGAATATCCTCCATTGGAGGAGTGATTACGTAATGATTTCAAAGATTAGAACACTATCCCCCGAGAGCCACAATAGGAAAGAAGGAATTCTTGATCTTCTGACTTTGTTTATGACTGAAAGCCAGTTACAGTCTGAGTACAGAATGTTTTTGACAGCATCACCTAGATAAAGTACATGTTGATTCAAGCATAGCTTATCTTTTGTTGTGCTTCAGTCTCTTTGAATGGATTTGGGGACCTGCCCTCTCCCACCTATGGTTACCTTATTAAGATTTGAAAAGAACTGTATGGTCTCAAATACAGATTTATTGATATCTCAGAATTATTTCTGCAGTTGGCAGAGAGTAGTCTTTCATAAGGACTGAAAGAAGGATGGATAGGAAATGTCTGCAGAGTAAGAGAAATGAAGTAGTAGGAGACCGGTTACTACATCTTAAGTACTATCTGGAGGAAACTTCAGTTGGTTCTTCTATTTTCTGAAAATTTGGCTATTTCTGTAATTTTTTTGGCTGCTATAATGCTTAAATGTTAAGAACTCCTTTGCTCGATAGGAACATGTCCAGTGCATAAGTGAGAGTTGTTGGAAGATGTTCCTGTCAGAGAGACTGACAGGGGAAACCAAGACTCAGACCCAAAAGATCCCGGGCGTTGAGAGGCACAGGAGGTGGGCTGTGTGTGAGGGGCCACTTGTCCCACTAATCGCAGGAAAGGTGCAGTGGCAGGAGCAGTATTGCTGAAAATGCTGACACTACATCTTCAGTCATCAGTATTGAAAATGATAATGATAGCACATATTAACACAGCATTTACTATATGCCAGACATTGCTTTCAGTGCTTTGCATTTATTTTATCTCATTTAATTTTCCCAGTTGCCTTGAGAAGTAGGGGATACTCTTGGGTTGTTGAAAAAGTCATGATGGAGTTTTGCTTGAAAAACAGGAAAAACACATCGTGACTTTTCCAACAATACAGTATTCTTTCCTCCCATTTTACTGGAACACAGAGAGGTTAAATACAACTGACGTTTCACTCTAAGCAGTGTGGGTTTTGAGTCCATTGTTCTTTTTGTTAGACCACCTCTCAAATCTAAGAATGAAACATAAACTCTGTCTTGTAGTTTTTTTTTTTACTGGTTTTTATGGTTCAAAAATTAGAATAAAGACCTTTACTAACTTACTTAATTGAGTTTGTGTCTAATTTTCACAGATATGTGAAATGTACAGTGAAAATAAAGAACTGATTTTGTTTTCTGTTGTTCCCTCAGTTTTAAATTACTAGTAGGGGATAAGTGGATGCTTGTACTTAATTTGATTAATGTCAAGAACATTTCATTAACTAATAACTCTAATTGAAATAAAACATTTGATTAAATAATTAGCTTTGGGACTAATAAAAAAGACCCCACATACTAGCTATGTGACCTTGAGCAGATTACTTAATCTTTTTAACCAGGTTTCTTCATCAGTGAAAATGGAGTAGTAGGTACCTCATAGGGTCATTATTGAGTTAATACTTGTAGTCTGCCTGGCTTGTAGTACCTATATTAGTGCTAAATAATAATGAAAAACTCGATATTTTGTGCCTCCTTGCTCATGAATATTAGCTAGTATATAACACTACACTGTACCCACACCCTCAGAAGTTATAGTAAGAGTAAGTGTGCTGTAGGAAAGAGAGTAAAACATGACAACTTAGGGGACAAATGGGAGGAATAACTAAAAGGTCTGTCTAGCTTGAGTTCCAGGAAAGTTTTTCACTTTCAATTTCTTCTTCTATTTAATCACATATAATTCTACAACAGCAGAGTAAGTAAGTGTTCTCAAATTCCATTCTATTTAAGAATTTGCATTAGCTTTCTTTTCATGTGTTGCATATTCAGATTCCTCAGCAAGAATTTCAGGTTCCATCACTGAAAAATTCCCTCCCATTGCTTTCTCTTCTCATCTCTTATTGGAGCTTATTATATAGATTAAGTTTTGCAAGCAAACCTGTTTGTCTTAATGGCTTGCTTGATCTCATCCAGTCTTCTTTCATCACACTGCTTTCTGACATGTTAGCAGATATAAATGATAATCACTGAAGTGAGATCTTATTACCCAGTGAATCATGTTTTATGTGGGTATAGTTCCTAAAATCCTGTATTGATAGAAAGTACTTTAAGAAACTTTAAATTTATGGGGCCCTCCCTGGTGGTGCAAAGGGTAAGGACTCAGCACTGCAAGCTAGCCGCAGCTGCTTCAATGCGAGTTTGATCCCCGGCCCTGGAGGTGACCCACATGGCGCGGCAGACCTCTCCTCACCTGCCTGCTGCTCCCCTCAGCAGTACTTCAATGATCTGCCTGTTCTGCTCCCTGCTCTGTCTCTGGTGAATCCTCGTTCCACCCTTGCATCTCTGGCCTGTACCCCAGTTCTATATGCATATATAAATAAATCTTAAAAATAAAGTCAAATCATTAAAAAAAATTTATAACCCAGGGTTAATAGAACCCATTTGTGTTTGTGTTTGTGTGTACGCTGTTTAGATTTGGTGTTTTTAATTTAAAATTAAAATATGTTTAAAACTGTACTTTATTGATGGTTTATGACAGAGTAATACTCCTTAAACTTCTCCCTTTCTTCAGGGGAATCTGACAGGATAGGAGATTCTTTGTCTTGGATGAGTGAAGGGAGGACTCCCTAGAAGCTGAGTACCTCTCTCTTCCTTGTGCTCTTTCTGGGGCTAGTGGTGAAGAGGCCTCTTACGCCTTGAAGACTGTGTGGACTAGAAGGTTCCCTTCCCCATTGCTTCATTCATTATCATGCCAGGACATGGGCTTGACAGTCACTGTCAAGCAGTGCTGGCCCCAGTATCAGAGGTGGGGGAGTGAGTGACACTGTTAAATGACATGAGACAACCTAGCTGCAAGCTAGCCGCAGCTGCTTCAATGCGAGTTCGATCCCCGGCCCTGGAGGTGACCCCACATGGCGCGGCAGACCTCTCCTCACCTGCCTGCTGCTCCCCTCAGCAGTACTTCAATGATCTGCCTGTTCTGCTCCCTGCTCTGTCTCTGGTGAATCCTCGTTCCACCCTTGCATCAGGATGCCATCCATTGAGGAGGCCCTTTGACCCCCGCTTCATTACTGTCTTGACATCATATTTGACAGTTTTCTTCAGGAGACATGTCACATCCACAGTTGCACTCGAGTATCTTGTATGGCTCAGGAATGACCTTGCCTACAGCCAGTGGTAGTGCCAGGAAGTAGGGGTGATGATCTGGGTTGCCCTGCAGCCAGCATGCCACAGTTCCTCATGGGGCCATTAGTGGTCTTCCAGGTGACAGTGCACTGTGGTCATGAGTCCCTCTGAGATGCCAGAGTCGTCATGGATGACCTTAGCAGAGGCTTGGGGAGCCAGCAGGTAGTGGTACAGGAGGCACTGCTACAACCTTGAGGAACTGTCATACTTCTCTTGGTTCATGCCCATCACAAACAAGGGGTCCTCCACAGACAGGGCAGAGATGATGACTCCTTTGGCCCCATCCTTCAAGTGACCCCATTATTCTCCAAGGTAGCGAAGACACCAGTGGGTCCACACGGTGTTCAGCACCAGCATCACCCATTTGATTCTGGCCGGATCTCACTCCTGGAAGATGGAGATGGGCTTTGCATTGATGACAAGCTTCCCGTTCTCAGCCCTGACTGTGCCATTGAACTTGCCAATGTGGACTCATACTGGACCATATACACCATGCAACTGAACTCAATGAACGGGTCTTTGATGGTGATGACATACATTTAGCCAGAGATAAAAGCCGTCTGTCCTGGTGATCAGGTACTCAATCTGGCCAAGCTGTTCTCTCCTACCTTCGCCAGTGTCTCTGGGATGCTGGCTCTGCATGAGAAGAGACACTGTCGAATGGGAGGAACTAAGAGCCTGCGCTTGGTGTTTTTGTTTTTTTTTTTTAAAGATTTATTTATTTATGCATACAGAACTGGGGTACAGGCCAGAGGCTTAGGGGCGGCGAGAGGCTTCACCAGGGACAGAGTGAGAAGCAGAACAGGCAGATTGACAAAGTACACTGCTGAGGGGAGCAGCGGGTGGGTCAGGAGAGGTCTGCCACGCCATGTGGTCACCTCTGGGGCAGGCGGGAATCGAACTCATGCTGAAGTGGTTTTAGCTTCTTAGTGCTGTGCTTTTAACCCGCTGCGCCACCAGGGAGGGCCTGCGCTTGGTGTTTTGATTGTTATAGTAATCTGTTGCAAATACGTTGCGTTACATATGTCTGTGGCTTGCAAGGCAGTATTTGGAGTCAGCAGAAGGTGTGGTGTTGCTGGTATGGCTATATAAATTGCTGGTGTGGCTGCTCCTTCAGCTGAGGAGTTGTAAAAGTGTTGTTAACATTTGTTGACAACGTTTTGAGCACCATCTTATCTAATAGTTACTCCGTTATATTGCAATTTGACAAGCAGTTAATAAAACCAAGAAAAAAAAGTAAAGGAGTACTTTACTGGTTTAATCAGGTAATGTTCATATGTTTGCTCTCAGCATCAGACAGTCCTGGTTTTGTGGATGGTTTAATGTCAGAATTGTGTGTTGGTTTTCTTTTTTAAAGATTATTTATTTATGGAAGAACTGGGGTGTAGGCCAGAGGTGTGGGGGATGAGAGGATTCACTAGAAACAGTGGGGAGCAGAACAGGTAAATCAACTGAAACACTGCTGAGGAGAACAGAAGGTGTGACAATAGAGTTCTGCGCAATATGTGGGTCAAAGCTCCCTGGCCGGATTGAACTCAGGCAGCAGCACCAGTGAAGGCATGATAGTGCTAAGACGGAACTTTACGCCACCAGGGAGGCCCCCTGTGTTGGTTTTCTATTGTTGAGAGAGAAATAACTACAGATTTGGGGGCATAAAACAACATACCTTTGTTATCTCACAATAACCGTGAGGCTAGGAGCATGGGCACCAGTTACTGGCTCCTTTCTCCGCACAAGCTCTTGCCAGCTGCAACTAAAGTGTCATCAGAGCTGCATTGTCATTGGAGCTTGGGGTCCTCATCCAGGCTCGTGGTTGTTGGCAGAATTCAGTTCTTGCCCATTGTGGCACTGAGGCGCTCAGCTCGTACACCTGCTAGAAGCCTTACATAGGCAAGCCATGTCATTGCTGTCTTTTTCAAGGTCAGTAGAAGACTCTTCTCCAAAGTACTAAGAACAACTCCTGCATAATGAATGTATCCTGGAAGTGCTGTCTCAACACCTTTGCTATAGAATGTATCCTAATTAAGACAGTCAGGCTCTGCTCTCAAGGAGAAAAGGAACTGTCAGGGGCCAGGGATTCATTAAACAAGGATTTGACTTGTTGAAGATTATACCTAAGGGTGTGTCTACCACAAATTTGGAAGACAGAAAAATATATTTTGGGGAATATTGATTTCGGTACATTGGATCTAGGTAGCCGATGAATGTATTTGAGCTAGGAAAGGACATTCTGGTTTAAAATAAAGTGGCCCGCTTCACAAATGATGGCTCAGAAAGATCTTATAGTTCAGACCTACCTGTTAATATTAACTTTTATAGATTCTTTATCTGAGAAATGGGGAGGAATATTCTACCATATCTGTCTTATAGTATTAAATAATAGATATAATTGTGCTTTGGAAACTATAAAACATACACATGTACACATGGTATTAAGAGAGGACAAGTAAGAACAACTAACTTTCCCTAGTGAGTAATGAGTGGCTGTGGTTTATTTCCTCAGGGGAAACAGATGTGGTGGAAGGGAGCAGTTGTCACTGTAGTACAAAGTAGTTTGTGCATTTATTTATTTACATGAGCAAACATTTAAATACATGTATTAAGCTCCTGCTCTGTGCCTAAGCAGAAAGGATCAGGTTGGGAAGCTTTCTCACTTCTCTTGCCACTTTCTTTATATGCCCCTGCTCACTGAGTTCCACATTTGTATGTGAAAGGCAGCTGTTTTGACTCGTACTTGTTGAGTAAGGATTTTTTTTTTAAAGATTTATTTATTTGTGCATACAAAACTGGGGTACAGGCCAGAGGTATAGGGGTGGTGAGAGGATTTACCAGAGACAGAGTGGGGAGCAGAACAGGCAGATCGACGAAGTACACTGCTGAGGGGAGCAGCGGGCGGGTCAGGAGAGGTCTGCCAGCCATGTGGTCACCTCCAGAACAGGGATTGAACTCCTGCTGAAGTGGCTTTAGCTCTTGGTGTTGTGCTTTAACCCGTTGTGCCACCAGGGAGGGCCTGAATAACAGTTTTTAAAATCCCTATTTTATGTTTTTGTGTAAGTGCCTCGCCTGGAATGCCATGGCCCAAGAACTTTGCTCCAGGGGTGGGAGAGTATAGTGTTGGCTGGGATGGATGCCGCCCCTGGAAAGATTGACACCTGTCAGGAAGAGCTGACCACTTTTCCTTGTTGTGCAGGGGAAGAAGAGAGAGTTGGCATTTCTTTCTGTTTTCTGAGTTCTCAAGAGAGGTTGATAGTGCGTTCATTTCATTTTAGTCATGCTGGTAAGTTGGTATGAGCAATGAATATTCTAATTTTATACAGTGGACCTGTTGTGAATTGGTTCTTTGTGGCTTTCTTGCTTTCTTTGAACTCAAGAATTTTGTAGATAATTTAAAAAATCAGAAATACATTTTCAACTTGCTTACATCTGAAGTGTCTGAGCTTTTACTTCAGCAGTTTATGAACCATTACTAGCTTGTACCCAAGCATATTTAATGTATTTCCACAGTTAACTAAATTACATTTTGCAAGTATTAAGGTTATATTTCAGACGGGTAAAGACAAGCTTTGTGTTAAAATCATTTGGCAGTAAGAGTCCTACTCTCCTTCTATTGATCAGAAGATGAGCAAAGGGATGTGCTGCTGTTGCTGGCTAGTGGAGGTTCGTTTGGACAGTCATCTAAGCCTAATGTGTTGTCCAAATCTCAGTATTTAGTGTGGGGATATGTTCCTTTCTCTCAGCACATGAAAGCATTTAAAATACAGTACTTGCAGAGAGGAAATACTTGTGGGTCCAGGGAGGTGGTTCCATAGTCTTCCTTTCATTGGAACCATTTTCCTTCTTCAGTCAAAAGGAGACTCACGTTCTAATGACGTGTTCCAACAAAATGGGTAATTTACAACATATTTTGGAATTAACTAGACTCTGCCTAGTCTAACCCATAATCATTTTTCACCTGATGTCCTATGTAGTCTCTCTTTTTTTTTTGAAGATTTATTTATTTATGCATGCAAGAACTGGGATACAGGCCAGAGGTGTTGGGGTAAGAGGATTCACTAGAGACAGAATGGGGAGCAGGATAGGCAGATTGACTGAAATACACTGCTGAGAGGAGCAGTGAGCTGGTCAGGAGAGGTCTGCCGCACCATGTGGGTCATCTCCCTGGCTTGGGATCAAACTCATGCTACAGTGGCTGCAGATCGCTTCATAGTGCTGTGCTTTATCCCATTGCACCACCAAGGACGACCTATGAGTCTCTTAATTGGTCTCTACATTTGTACTTTTGTCCCTCACAGGTCCATTTTCTTACACTGTTGTTATCAGTGTTATCCTTGAAAAATAAAAATCAGGACATGTTTTGGACTTAGACTAATATCTGACTTTTCCTGGTTCTGCAAGGTGGTATGTACCCATATCTGGAATCTCAGTTCATATACTTTTCCTCGCTTACTAAGCTCTAGCTACATTGACCTTCCTCTAGTGTTCCAAGTAATTCTAGTTTTGTAATCTTTGCACATCTTGCTCTCCCTCTGAATGGTGTCTTGGCAGGGACTCCCTGCCCTCCAACACCTGCCTACTGATGTTGCCTATTTTCCCTCAGATTTTTTTCTTAGGTATGCATGCTACATAATTGCATAGACTTTAAGTATGTAACTGAGTAGTTATGAGCATGTAACCACTGCAGGTTAAGATACATACTTACTTCTAGCACTTAAAAAGTCCCTGATTCAGTCACCTTATTACTGTGATGACATCTTTTGCCAAACAGTGTCTGTTTCTGAACTTCATGTAAATAGAACCTATAGCAGCATGTACTCTTTAGCCGCCTCCCTTCTTTGACTCAGTGTTACATCTCATATATATAGTTAAAGACTTATTATGCGTACAAGACTGGGGTACAGGCCAGAGGTACAGGGCAGTGACTGACTGATGAAGTACACGCTGAGGGGAGCAGTGGGCGGGTCAGCTGCACCATGTGGGTCACCTCCGGGGCGGGGATTGAACTCATGCGGAAGTGGCTTTAGTTTCTTAGTGCTGTGCTTTAACCTGCTGCGCCACCAGGGAGGGCCTACATCTCATATATTCTTTATCTGATGCCCATCTCATCTAAGACTCAGCTGAGGGGTCCTGTCCTTAGAGAATCTTCTCTGACTGCTCCAGTTAAGCATGCTCTCTGCCACCGTGTCCTCTTACACAACACCCTGCTAATTTCGTCACAGAATTATCACAGCTTGTGATTATTTCTTGTTTTCTTAATTTACCATCTATCTCACATTAGATAATAGATCTGGTAAACACAGGAAACACTTGGTCTCATTTGTCATTCTCTATCCAGCTTTTTTTATCAGCATAGTTTTCTAGTAAAATCAGAGGCACTCAGTCATGAATGTTTGTTGACCTAATGAGTAAATGAAGAATGAACTCTCTTGTATTGAAGTGAAAAAAAGGTTTGAAAATTTAATTCCTGGATTTTACTGAGACTTTATGAAAATCTTTTCTTGTAAGAGTAACTGATTGTCTAAGATGTAACAGTATAGAAGTCTATACTCAAGTGAAAATTGTTAAGCGTGCTAATATTGATCTTGTTAGTGTATTCAGAAAGTCTTCAACAATTTTACAAAGACTGAGGAGAAGGCATTAGCATGGCAGATTTGCATGCTGAGAGTTTGGAGAAGCATGCCTATTCCCTTGGATAACTGAATCTGAATCTGAAGAGATGTAGTAGATGGGAAGATGAGTTGACTTGTGGAAAATGTTAGGATGGTGAATTAGACTCCAACAACTAGCCTCACACTAGTATATTAGCGTCCATGTAAGAAAGGCCTGAGAGATTCAAATGACTGTGAGATGGAGTGAAATCTGTAGTATGATTTTGGCACAGGAAATTAATAATAGGTTAAATGTCAGAGAAATTAGTTACTAAGGAAGAGTTTTCCTTTCTGCTGATGCTTTACTTGAAATTTCCTTGTTTGGGTTAGGAAACAAATTGGAGCACAGGTTATCAAGACTGAGATTACAAAAGGCAGCAAACAATAAACAATAATCTCATAAGACTCCCAGGTCACCTGCTCTATTAGTGAGACCGTATGGCCTGCAAAGCCCCACCTGTTTGCTGTTGAGCTTTTTCCAGAGGTAACTTTCCACCCTCTGGTCTGGGGCTAGATGAGATTGAATCATCTCTGTCAGCGAAAAGGACATGTGGGATGGTTGACTAGCTGAAGAGATTTGGGTGTGACAGAACTGTCCTCAAATATTTGAAAAACTATTGTTTGGAAGAAAAATTACACCTTTGTCTAATTTATTAGGCAAAAGAAGAGAGGCTAGAAAACATGGGCAAGGAAAGATTTTGTTCTTATTTGGGAAAGTTGTTTTATATTGGATTGGATTGCTTCTGGAAGTAATGAGCCTTTTTTTTTTTTTTAAACCCAGCGTCAAAAGAGGCCAGATGACTATTTACCTGTCCTTATGGATGAGGCTCAGGCATGGGAGAATCAAGACATCCTCTGAGCACTTTTGTGATTCCAAGATTTTCAAAAATTCCTTATACTATTTTCAGAAAAATCAGGCTGGTGGTGCTAGTTTAGCCTGGCCTGCAGATTACATCGCCACCAAGCCACAGGAGGCCATAGCAGTGTGTACCTGCCTGGTTAGGTAGTCTGGTATATTCTGAAACAACATCCCAGTGGAAAGTAAAAATGCATTTACTAAGCATCAGCAAATAAACCAAATGTAGTGTAACATCTTTTAAAGGTTTATTTTTTTATTTTTTGTTTTTTTCCATGCACGTGGAAGGTTTGAAGCCTTCTGCTCTTCTGTTGATTCACAAGACAGTGTCAAGTTTCTTTGTTTATTCCAAGTGAAATGGGACCTTGAAAAATACTCAGGTGTGTAAGGCAAGAGGACAGTGTGTTCTTTAGGTTTATTGTTTGCTGCCTTTTGTAATCTCATATTAAATTTTCTTGCTGTATGTGACCTCGTCAACTATTATTCAATGTAAAAAAATCCAATTAGTTAAACAGACCTCCTTGTATTTGGTTGTATAGTCCAGTTATTTCTCTGGTCTTTTGAAGTAGAGATTTAGATATATAAAACCTCAGAATTTAAAAATAGAAACTTTTAAAATTAAAATGCCACTAATTAAGGAACTTTCAGATTTGAGTTCAAAGTATGAAAAGGTATGGAATGAAACTCATTTAGCAAACATTTGAATAAGAGGTTAAGAATATTGTAATTTACATAGTGTATTACAGATACATATGTATTCATATGGTGTCTTAAATTATTTTCTTCTGAATTTATACTTCTTACAACCTTTGTACTGGGAGTAGAGGGTGGACTTGAAATGTGTGGTTTTCCAGTTTGTATCACTTGCTTGTTACCCCACAGGGTTCTGGGTAGGCCTTTGTGAAAAAGGGGAGACCAGGTGCGCACACCTTGTTACCGGCAGCCGTGAGGCCGTCATTGGTTCCAGGTCTGAAGATTTCAGTTCAAGCAATCCTGTCTCCTTCATTATGCCAAAGTTCACCTGTAGCTTTATCTATTGTACAGAAAACCTTTGTAAACTAGAGTAAAATTTGACTTTAGTAAGAAAGTGATACTCATTTAAGGAAACTTCTGTAGTGAGAATCTGGCTGCAGCTGCATAGCTTCTGACTCCAGCCAGCAGAGGTTATTTTCTATCACCGTAATCACGTCCCTCTTCAGTCAGATTGTTTGTAAAATTGGAGGAACACAGCATTCGGAATGTTGAGTCAACCTTTGCCTTATTGGTTGACTCCATTTGCTACCAGAATTTTCTATTTATTTTTTTGTTCATCACATCTTTAAGTCTTGAAACACTTTAAGTGTGAGAAGATACTGCATAGCCATAAAATATCCAGGAAGAAAACTTAGCCTTTAATTATGATTTTAAAAATTATAATAGAGACCCCAAATGCTTATTTTTGTACACATACATATAAAACAGTCAAAACTTTAAAAATATTTGACTACTATAATGGTGTTTAAATGTCAGTTGGATGAATTAGGTAATCATCCCACTTCTTGAGGAAGGGAGTTTCCCTTATCAATTTTATATCCCTCCTTCCCATACTTAGCGGAGTGCTTTCTTCGTGACACGTACTCCAGTGTGTGTGTGCCTGGTGAATACCTTTTAGATGTGACTCTCTAAGGTTGTACATATTTATATAGTGATCTTTGTTAAAATTTCCTTTAAGTTTTTTCTAAATAGCTGAATAATTGGGGAATGAACTTGACTATTAATAACCCTTGGTTTTTTTTGTTTGTTTGCTTTGTGCAATCTGTTTTGCTATAAAGGATCTGTCATTCCCTTGACTCTCAAAACACATTTACAATATTACCTAATGCTTATTGTAAAGGAAAATTTCCTCCTCCTATGTGTCTTCCCTGTGAGTCTTTATTACACAAAACACTTAACTGGGTCACCAAATACACGGCTGTTTTTTCTCTTATGAGGCAATTCTCTGGGACACCCCCTGGGCACCATGCACTTACCTTCCTGAATACAGTGGCAGAACCCAGGCTCAGTCCTGCCAGGCTCCTCCCTGCCACATGCACTTGAGGAGCATGCTCAGAAGTGGAAGTTCTCACTGTGGATTCCATCAATTTTTTGGAGCATGTCACAGGAAAACAGTAACCTTGAGCAGGCTATTAAAGGATATGATAAAGGACTCAGGTGAACAACCTGCTGAAGAGGCATATGGAGGTCCCCAGGCAGGAAAATCTGCCCCCGTGAAGTTGGGGTGCTATACCCTGCAGGTGTAGATGAATTTGTTCACCTGCACTGTTGGAACTTTATGGAGGCTTCTGCACGGAGGTGTGACTGTGAACTTTGTTTTCAGCCCTCTCCCCTTTCTGGAGGGTAAGGGATGAGGCAGACTAGTCCAAGTTTTTAAGCACGATTTCATCATTCTGGTGTAAGCCCCTATCTAGAAGCCCAGGTCATCTCTGCAAAACAGAAGATGCTCCCAGTGATCTTATCACTTAGGAATTTACAACAGTTTTAAGAGCCCTGTGTCAGGAGGGATGGCAGCAGAACAGATTAGAACAATAGATGCTCTTATTAGCAAGTTATAAGGAGGAGCTCTGTGCCAGGAGCTGGGGCAGAAACACTATTTTCTGTTACCTCACCCTTCCATAGCACTCACTGTGGGTCAGGTGTTGGTCTAAGCACTTCATGTATACTATTAACTTAGCTAATTTTTGTGGTATTCCTTTGAGCTAAAGACTATCACCTCATTTTATAGTGGAAGCAATGACTTGAAGTTAGTAAGTGAATTTGTGATGGTCTTGGGGACTCTTAACAACTAGATTCCTGTTAGCTGAGGGAGGTTGAGAAGATGAGGGTGGTCAGTGTTTGAGTGCACACTGTGTGGAATTACTGATCTTTCACTGTAAAGTAGAACTTGTATGCAATATACATTTTTCTTCTGAAGAACTATAATATTATAAAAGTTGGTTAAAAAAATCTTTCTTTGCCCCATTTATATTGCTCTTTCAGTTTTGTTATCAGATGGCATCATCTAAATAGACACATTCTCCAAGTTATTCTATGCTACCTTCATTTGAGAAATATTGTTCTGGTAAGCAAGAATTCCCTCTGAGAGCTTTCTTTCTTTCGTTTCTTAACAGTACAGTGCGGTGGATACCAACCCGCTCTCCCTGTATGTCATGCATCCGTTTTGGAACACGATCGTCAAGGTAAGGTGATTTCATAGGCATGAACTTCTGTTTTAGCACGTTTTGAATATTTAAGCTACTTTGTGGAGTCTTGCAGATGTGTTGGTTTCAAAGTGTATGGACAGAAACTACCCTCTCTGCCATCCTTTCCTTTGGTCACTTGTCTGTTTTTTGTCTCATTGAAGTCTAAGTTTACTCTCTGGAGCTTATCATTTTCATAAAATGTCTTTTACATTTTTCTGAAATAACACTATGATTATAAAAGTATGTTGATTACAGAAAGGAAAATAAATCTGCATTTCTATCAGCTCGCTTGTGGTTTACGTTTTAATATGTATGACACTGTGGTTTTTCAAATTTATCGTTTTTATTATGATTTAAGCTTGCATCTTGTGGTAAATAATATACAGAGAGTGTCTTCTACTTTAATTGTTTTGTCATTATCTTGGAAATAGATATTTCCTACGTGGCTGGCTCCAAATCTGATAACCTTTTCTGGCTTTCTGCTGGTTGTATTCAATTTCGTACTTATGGCATACTTTGATCCTGACTTTTATGCTTCAGGTAAGATTATTACTTTAATAAAAATTTTCAATTGTCTAGAGAAAAAATGAGATAGGATTATTATTGGTTCAAGATGCTTGTGTTTATGAAAAGTTTTGAATATTTTAAGGGCATATGAAATGTTGAATTGGGTATGAAGTTGTTTTCACACCCTGTTATTTCATTAATTTCTGTTTGTATAAACCAACTTTCCTATTGAGTTTAGTTATGTTGCTTTAAAAGGCTGTGAGGTGTTGGTCAATAAAGGAATATTACATTTATAAGAAAAATTAGGACTATGAATCTCTACCTAAATATGACTATAAATAGAGCCCAAAAATACCTAGCAATTCCAGAAACCTCCCTTCCCATTGTCTAGTTACAGAAGAAAAAAATTCTCTTTATTCTAAAAGGAATGTTATCTCTCTTCCCCTCTGCTTACTTGCCTTTCACTTGACTTTACTTTTCTCTGAAAATGGGTCTTAGACCATAAATATTTATTGACCGGAGTCTGGACCCTTGTTGGGAAAGAGGAGAAAGAAGTGTTTGGGAGCCAGTTTATAGCCTGCTTTGACCTGGACTCCATTGTCTTCTTTCACCGCTGTTCCATTATTCACATCTCCCGCAGCCAGCTCCTAGCTCCTGGTGCAGGCCCCAGGGGCAAATCTGCATTCATTTGGGAGACAGTTTATTTTTATTGCTCAGTGAGTTGATAGGGTTGAGGAGTTGAAAGATGGAGATGGCTAAGTATTTATTTGCCTTCTAAGCTTGAGAATGTATTTTCCAATAAAGGTGTTTATCAGTGATGTGCTCCGGAGTTTCAGTGTTACAGTCTGAGGCGCTTTCCTTTGCAGCACCCGGCCACAGGCACGTCCCCGACTGGGTTTGGATTGTAGTGGGCATCCTCAACTTCACGGCCTACACACTCGGTAAGAAGTAAGCAGGTAGTTGCATCGACTAAATTAACATTTCTCCCATGTTTTTTAGTTCCTCTATGAAAAACATTGTCTTTCATTGGTTGGGATTCAAAAAGATAGGAGTTGAAAAGCTGGCCTATTGCCCAGCTTGGGTTAGTAGAATTTGCCTAGTTTGGGTTAGGAGAATTTTACTGGACTGCAGCAGTGCTCATGCCTTTACACGTGGTCCAGGGCTGCTTTCCTGCAACAGTCAGGTCAGTAATTGCAAAGGAGACTTAGGCGGCACAAATTCCTGAACTTTACAAAATGCCTCTTTATAAAAAATATTTGCTGGCACAAGGCATCATGTTTGCCTTAAGTTTGGGAAGTAATATTGACATATCAAACAATAGCAAATGCTGAGAGAGAGCTTATACTAGAGAGCAGTGGGGGAACAAATAAGGAGTTGAGTAATTCTGATTTGGCGAGGCAGTGAACGTCAGGGCATCTTTGCTAGCCGAGCTGTGTGTTCTGTCAACAGTGCTTCGTTTGGGCTGTTTACCTGCTCTGTTCTGCGTTCTCCTTTCTCTTGTCCTTTCACCTTTCTCCATAACACTTAACACAACATGACCCCTTATCTTTTATTTACTTATTGTCTGTCTGCTCTCAAATCTGAGCTTTTAGACAGTGAGACTTTGTTTGGCTCACTGCTGTGGACCCTGTGTCTTGACTAGTGATAAACAGGAGGTGCTTAGGACACAGCTTGTAAGCGAGGTGAAATGGCAGGCCCTGACTAGAAGTTGCGTGGGTCTCTTCTGATAAAAGTGACCCACATTTGTAAAACCAGTATGATCCAGCACGTGAGTAAATGCTGACATGGCAGATGTGTAGACCTGCAGGAGTTTGGGGAAGGAAGGGAGTAAAGGTGTGAAGAATTAGGAAAAAGCTTCGTTTAAAGTTACATATTTAGGCAGAGGTATTTGTGCCGTTATTAAAAAAGAGCAGTTTTAGGGCCCTCCCTGGTGGCGCAGCAGGTTAAAGCATAGCACAAAGAAGCTTAAACCACTTCCCCATGAGTTTGATCCCTGCCTGCCCCGGAGGCGACCACATGGCGCGGCAGACCTCTCCTGACCCGCCCACTGCTCCCCTCAGCAGTGTACTTTGTCAATCTGCCTGTTCTGCTCCCCACTCTGTCTCTGGTGAATCCTCTCACCCTCCGCATCTCTGACCCGTACCCCAGTTCTGTACGAATAAATAAATAAATCTTTAAAAAAAAAAAGAGCAGTTTTAAAATCCTATTACAGGATTTGATTGCTAAAAACTGTGGGAGGGAGGGAGAACACTGACTTTGAGCAGCAAGGCCGAGAGCCTTCAACTAGAGTGACTATTTTACTGCACAGATGTTAAAGTGCTTGCTCTAGGGCCTTCTGGGGCACTCACCATATGTAGGAGATGCCTTGAGTTACCTTTTTTTTTTTTTTAAAGATTTATTTATTTATTCGTACAGAACTGGGGTATAGGCCAGAGATGTGGAGGGTGAGAGGATTCACCAGAGACAGAGCGGGAAGCAGAACAGGCAGATTGACAAAGTACACTGCTGAGGGGAGCAGTGGGCGGGCCAAGAGAGGTCTGCCGTGCCATGTGATCACCTCCGGGGCAGGCAGGGATCGAACTCATGCTGAAGTGGCTTTAGTTTCTCAGTGCAGTGCTTTAACCCACTGTGTCACCAGGGAGGGCCCTTGAGTTACCTTTTTTAAATATTTTTTTCTGAAAGCTTACTGAGACCCCAGAATGGGTTCATTGCGAACATGTACAAAAATAAGTAATTTATAAATTCAGTTTCCATAATAACTGCTGTCCCGAAAGTAGTCAATAAGTTAGCATTCCTCCTTTTGTAATAACCCTGTTTTTAACATCTATTTTACTATATCTATATGCTAATCTACTTTAATAATATTCATATTTTTAAAAGCCCTTTGACCACATACTGAGCTTGCCAGTACTACTATAGTAAGCCGTAAACACGGTGATTATAAGGCACTTTTAATTCCCATAGTTGAGTCTTTATAGGTAACCTAACTCTAATATGCTTAGTTATCAAAACTTATTTGGGGGAGAATTTTTTTTTTTAAAACATTTATTTATTTATACAGAACTGGGGTACAGGCCAGAGATGCGGAGGGTGAGAGGATTCACCAGGGACAGAGTGGGGAGCAGAACAGGCAGATCAACGAAGTCCACTGCTGAGGGGAGCAGCGGGCGGGTCAGGAGAGGTCTGCCACACCATGTGGTCTCCTCAGGGGCAGGTGGGGATCGAACTCATGCGGAAGTGGTTTAAGCTTCTTAGTGCTGTGCTTTAACCCGCTTAGCCACCAGGGAGGGCCTGGGGGAGAAATTTTTATAATTTCTTCTACCTTCTCTCTAGGTTTTACCATCTCCCTCCCTCCTTGGCTTCTCTGTTTCTGCTGTCAGTGAAGGTGCTGCTCTGGGCTCTCTCTTTCTCTTTCTCCTCATTCTCTTAATTATCTTGATTCTTAGCACTATTGAGATGACTTTCATGTTTACTCCTGGTCCTCAGTTATCCTCTGAGTTGCCAGTAACAGCCCTTTGTTTGTTTGATATCACCCTGTGAATATCTTGTCAGCACTTCAGCTGTAGCTTCTGAAATGACACTCAGTATTTTCTGTAGTGCTTCTTCTGACGTTCCTTTTTCTAACACCTCTTCTGTCTTAGTTACACAGACTGGAGACTTTGGAGGTGGCCTTCTTGTCCTTCGGTCCTTGTCCACGTCTTAGCCTTTGCTGCATTGCCACTTTTATCTATTCACTCTCATTTCCTCCACATTTTCCCCTGCTGCATTTCCAGTTCAGCCTAACCCCCAGTCAGCGTGACTCAAGCCGTGAGGCAGGTGGGTCTTCTGACGCACTGCCTGGCTTGCATGCCTGTCGCACCACACCTGCCTTTGGGAGATGTTCTTACTCCCTGAAACCTTTAAATGGATTCAAGCCTCCCTTTCACTCTCTTTGGACTGGCCTCATTAAGCGCCAGTTTCTAGTCAGTCTAGTAACTACTTGGCCTTCTCTGGACACGGGTGTGCTTTTCCATCTCAGGGTTTCTGCTGACAGTGCTCCTCCTTGAAACGGCATCCTCCGTTATCACTCACCCACTGGAATCCAGTCATGCGTTTTGTCCCCACTCAGGTTTCATCTTGTCTGGATGGCCATGCTAGACTCTCTTAGCCTGAAGAGAATCTGCCCCTTCATACTCTCCGTGGTGTCTGAGACATGATAGCCGTCATTATCGCCTTTTGTCTTCTTTCTCAATTGTAAACACTGCAAGCACAAAAATTTATTCTTAGATCCTTGTAATTTTCACTGTAAGAAGAATTTGCAGTGCCCCGTTTGAATAACTTTTTTTTTGTTTGAATAACTTTTAATTCAGTTTGAATAACTAATTGTATTTACTGAATACTTACTATGTGCAAAGCCTTGTCTGAAAACATCTAGAATTGTAGAGATGGTGGATCTGTAAAGCAGTGACTACAGTATCAAACAAGAGGAAATAGTTCTTATGGTGGCAGTACAGAATGATTTTGGATTCTAGAGCAGTGGTTAAATG
Source organism: Condylura cristata (assembly GCF_000260355.1). Lineage (NCBI taxonomy): Eukaryota > Metazoa > Chordata > Mammalia > Eulipotyphla > Talpidae > Condylura > Condylura cristata. Next base: position 27,468,136 of record NW_004567121.1, on the reverse strand, counting down.
AATCACTACTGAATATTCATGTTAATTCACATTCTTGGAATATGAGCTATTTTCTCCAGTTTATGAAAGGAGACTTTTTCCATGTTAGTGCAGATGTTGACCTTTCCTGTGGTGGTGTGCTTTTCTTGCAGATGGTGTGGATGGAAAGCAAGCCCGAAGAACCAATTCCAGCACCCCCTTAGGGGAGCTTTTTGACCATGGCCTGGATAGCTGGTCGTGTGTGTTCTTTGTTGTAACTGTGTATTCTATCTTTGGACGAGGACCGTCTGGTGTCAGTGTTTTTGTTCTTTATATCCTGCTGTGGGTAGTTTTGTTTTCTTTCATCCTATCCCACTGGGAAAAATATAACACAGGAGTTCTTTTCCTGCCATGGGGATATGATATTAGCCAGGTGGTAAGTATCTGTTTAATCTCACATTTTCAACATTGTCTTGAATTTGGGGGGACGTTTTTGTTTTTCATTCTTTATTGCCTTTAATGCTTTTTTGGTTAAAACTGATATGTGTTTTGGCTTTTTTAAGTTTTAAAAAAATTATTTATTTTTACTTATTTATGAAAAAATGTCAAACATATATAGAAGTAGAGAGATGAGGCTAGTGGGCCCCTTTTGTCCCTGTGGCTTAGCTTCAGCAGTTTCGGACACAGGGCTGATCTACTTTCATGTGTGCCTTTGTCCACACACCCTTCGCGATTATTTTAAAGGAAATTCCTGGCATTGCATGGTAAGTGTTTTACTGTATAGTTCTTTGTGGTAAGAGCTCTGTTTAGAAAACACAATCACAATGCCATTATTACACCAAAAAAGAAGTTTCTTAATGTTAATAAATGTCCACTTATTTGAACTATTAATTTTTGTAAGGAACGATATGCACCTGTCATTAAATTTTTGGCTTTATTTGTTCTTCATCAGCAGTGTTTCAGTGAGTAGAGAGAGTTGCTATTAACTTTCTCTGCCTTCAAGTCCCAACTTTTGTGTTATCTTTTCTCCCATTATTCCTAAAGCTTCAGTAAAAATCAGAAATGGGAATGTGGTTGATGATTTTAGTGATTGGGTAGGCAAATTATATCATTGTAAAAGTTAATCAGTTTACGAAGTCCTTTAAAGTGTTCCAGATGAGGGCCAGTTGCTTGGATTATCTAGAAGCTAGTTTTTTTTATGGCATTGTTGGCTGGAAAAAAAAATGTTTTTAAAGGCAGGAAGTTTTCCCCTAATATTAAATTAGCTGCTTTTACTAAAACTGTTTGACCAGACTTATACTGCATTGTTGACCTTCTGATCTTTTCAACTGTTAATGCCTCTGTGTGCATTGTCTACTTTTGCCTTCCAGACTATTTCTTTTGTCTACATAGTGACTGCGATTGTGGGAGTTGAGGCCTGGTATGAACCTTTCCTGTTTAATTTCTTATATAGAGACCTATTCACTACAATGATTATTGGTAAGAAGCACCATGTGAAGACTGTTTTAACATCATTTTGTTATCAAAGCCAGTGTTTGATTATGACAAGCAACAGCACCCTTAGTCGCCCTCTCCTTGATGCCCATCAGGATGTCAAACAAGCCGTTGAGGGAATATAGATTCCTTAGTTTTGCTTTCTTTTTGTTCAGTACCAACCTATTTCTGATCTGAGGAAGATATCAAAATAGATCATATAAACTTTCTAAATGATTCTGATTAATCCAGCTTAATTTATTTACATTTATTACATTGGATGTAATAAATTTTATACTTGACTCAAAGTTGAAGATTGTTAGTTTGTATGTAGGCAGCAGAATTGATGAAAGTAGAGATTACTTTATAAGTCCATGTACTCTGAGCATGATGCCTCTCATCCTCCAGACAAAGCCACTGAGTGCTTGGAAAGCTTTTGACCATGACAGCGTTTCCCTTTTGATTGTATCTAAAGGGAATATCTGCAGATGAGTAGGGGAGAGTGGTTTAGAAAGTGCTATAGAAAGAGACAAAGAAGAGGCAACTGGCACTGCCCAGGGTAATGAGAATCTGTAGAAGTAAAGCAGCATTCATGTTGGCATCCCTCTGTTCCCTTAGCTAGCCCTGTCTCTTATTATTGGTGAACTCAGGTTATGGGTTGGGACTTAGGGAAGGCTTGGATGCTCTTGAGAAGACGGTGCATTCAACGCTGACTTTCAGAAGTGCGGTGGGCCTTTTCCCGTGGCTTAAACCCCACATTCTCTAGGAACTCCCCTGCTTACCTTTGTTATTTTCTAGTGTTTTCATGCAGTTATGTTTAATATTTTTGCCAGTTATGTTTAATATTTTTGCATGGTTTTTAATTTTTTTTTTTCCTGAGAGTAATCATCCTACTTCTTTCTGCCACTATTATTAGACATCCTTCTCCCTTTGGATTTTTTTTTTTAAAAAGATTTATTTATTCGTACAGAACTGGGGTACAGGCCAGAGATGCGGAGGGTGAGAGGATTCACCAGAGACAGAGAGGGGAGCAGAACAGAAGTACACTGCTGAGGGGAGCAGCGGGCGGGCCAGGAGAGGTCTGCCGCGCCATGTGGTCACCTCCGGGGCAGGTGGGGATCGAACTCATGCGGAAGTGGCTTAAGCTTCTTTGTGCTGTGCTTTAACCCGCTGCGCCACCAGGGAGGGCCCCCCTTTGGATATTTTAAGCAAATCCCAGACATATTTCATTTCATGCGTAAATACTTCACTGTATCTCTAGATGATAAGGATTTCTAACACTATTACCACACCAAATAAACTAACAATGATTCTTTAATATCCTCAGATATCTAGTGTTTAATTTTCCATAGTAGTCTCAAATGTTCTTTTATAATCAATTTGTTGTAAGAGTCACCGAGTAGGTGCCTTGTGCTTGATTGATAAGTTTTTTAGTCTTTTTCTACCTTTGTAAGTTTACCATCTTTTGCTTTGCAATTTATTTGTTGAAGAAAGTGGATCATTTCGGCCAACAGAACACTTGAATTCTTGATTGTGCTGATTGAGTTCTCATCATGTCACTTACCTTTTGTTTTCTTCTGTAAACTAACAGAAGAGTATAGACTTAGATACAAGTTTGAGAGCCACACAGTACGTAACTGTGCAGTGCATTGCGTCCTTAGGGTAGTCTAGTATAAAGTTCTGCATTCGCTGACCCTCAGTGTTAGTAATTGACATTGATCAATATTGCTTAGGAATCTACTCAGTGACTAGTCAGGTTATTAGTTTTCTATGATAAAATAGTCCATAAATTCATATTAATACTTTGAAACCAAATTCAGTAATAACAGAATTTTTATTCAGCCTCACTGAACATACATTTGCATGTCCTTAATGCTGTGACACAAGTCTTTGTTTTCACTGATACAACATAGCCATTTGTTTTATTCCGTAAAACAACAGTGTTAGTATATAGTACCAAAATTAATGGATGATTGTTAAACATAATTTTAAGATTTGTTTTTTCCATTCCCATTTGTCTTTGTGGTTTATTCCACTAGAGACATCCAGTTAGATTTTAATATTTTAAAGTTGTGACTCCATTGTTATCACTCGGGAAATGTACATTTAAGCTTGTTTCATTTTACTTTTGGCTTTTAGGGATTACTTTTTCTTTTAAAGTTTATATTTCTTTTATAAGTATGTAAAATATCTACATGGTTACAAAGTCAATTTGTGTATGACACAGGTGTATTGAAAGAAATTTAGCTACTTTCACTTCCCTAATCTTTTTCCTCAGTTAATCATTCTTAGATTTTAAAGTCTTCGGTTCATCTTTTTGTTGTTTCTTTCTTAACATAAGTAAATGTGTATATCTGTGGTTTTATCAAATGGTAGTATACTTTATATATTTTGCAACAATCATCCCTTCTCGCTTTAATAATATATCCCAGAGATTACTGCACAGTGACAGAAGGATCTTCCTCCTTCCTTTGCACTGCTTCAGTGTGTAGATGCACCACAGTTTATTCAGCCAACCTCCTACTGGGGCTATTTCCCATCTTGGTGGAAAATATTGCTGCAGTGATAGTCTAATATATGCCTTTTCATACTTTTGCCCTGGGTATTTTGGATAAGACCCCTGGAAGTAGAATTGCTACTAAAGGAAATTTAATGCAATTTCATTAGCTATCCCCATGTTCCCTTCCATCTAGATTATTTGATTTTTGAATTCCCATCACCCATGTGCCAAAGTGCTCATTAAGATGTTACCAACATGGTATAATGTCAAACTTTCTGATTTTTTTTTTCAGTATGACAGTAAAACTGATGTGTCCATATAGTTGCATTTCTCATATTACAAATGAACTTTTCTAGTATTAGGAATTTTTTTCTTTATATTTTTTATATCTCCAGTTTTTGTTATAGGATTGCTAACCATTTTTGTTATTTTTAGAAGCTTTTCATATATTAGGTGTATTAATCCTATGTTTTTAATCTATTTTTACTTTTTGTAAAGTACATTTTGACTTGGCAATTCTAATTGGCATTTCTATTTAATACAGCTGGAAATGTGAGCCAGGTTTTCTACATACTTACTATATTTAAGATAAAATTGTTACAGAGTATTTTAAACTCTGGTACAGCAGTTCTTTGCAAGTTTCCCTTATTCTGGCTGCAAGTGACTCTGGACTAAGGCCTTTGGCCCTGGTTCTTCTCCAGTAATCCCCTGCATGCCCAGTTGCTAAAATTACTGAGAACAACAGCTTATCTTCTTCCTTTTCCTCTGAGATCTTCTACCTTGGGGGAACTTTGTTCCCATTGAGTTGGAGATAGCAGAGTCGTTCATCTTTTGAGATGATATTTCTGTTGGTGGATTTCCAGTCTTTTTATCTGTAGCAAAATGTCTTAGAAATTATTTTGAAGGTCTGCTTTCTTAACAGATCCTTATCATCACAGCTGCATTAACACCTCCTATCACCGCAATACCCCCAAAGGTAGTCTTTGGGAGTCTGGGGTGGACAAATTAGGGCCAATACTTGAGTGTTAATGAAATAGCCAGATGAAGTTCAGGAAGTTCACATGGGTGTTGTATTGGCTTTGAGAACAGGAATTTATAGCTCTGTAGATCATAGAGTCAAAAATGGAAGGAACACTAGAAAGTCATTTCACCCGTCCCCATTGTAGAGCTTTAAAATGAGGCTCAGAGAGATTGTCTGATTGACCAAGAGCATATAACCCAATTTTGGAGTCATCTGGAGGAAGTTTGTAGTGAAAACTGTAAGAGAAGATTCTCTGAGGGAGAAGAGAAACAGAGTTGAATGCCTGTTAGAAACATGCAGCGTGGCCTTTCGAAGCTTTAACAGCACACAGTGTAATGGCTGGATAGTTAACAGGAACATTGAGAAATGGAATCACAAAAGCAGGAGGAGGAACGAATTTGCACTTAGTGGCAGTCAATGGAGTTATCTTACTCAGAAATCAGGACTGATGAAAGGATATTAAATTTGATCACTAGGAGAGGCAGGTAAATTTGAAAAGTATGATTAGGGTTATGATAACATTTCTTAGTCCTTGTTTTTAGGTTATAGGAGAAAAAACTAGTGTATGGATGGGGGGGTTGAAATTGAAATGCTGGGGAGGTAAAAACCAGTATAAACAGGATCCATTAATTTTCCCTATTCCTATAACTTACATTTACTGTGCAGTTTATTGTATGCCAGGTACTGTTCCAGGGGACTTATGTGTAGAAATTAATTTACTTTTCAAAACCTTGGGTTCAATACTTCTATTATCTCTATTTTATAGAAAAGGAAACTGAGGCACCAACAGGGCAACTCCTCTGAAGTCATATAACCAGTTGGGGGCACAACTGAGATCTGGTATAATAGATCAAGCCCAGCCTGGCCCTTTGAGTCTCTTGCTCTGAATCACAAACCCTGTGGTTGTAAATGTTGTTCAGAAATATACTTAATTTCATTATCAAAGTAAATCGGAGCCTGAAAAATCTTGGATCTAAAAATATTGTGTATTTTGTATGTGTTCAGTTATTGTTAAAAATCATTTGAATAATAATTCATAATATTCCATTTTCTTTCCTTAAGGTTGTGCATTATGTGTGACTCTTCCAATGAGCTTATCAAATTTTTTCAGGTAAGTATTTTATTTTAATGTGAAAATCTGTAGTTATTGTCACATTAGATATATTTTAGGGCCTGTTTTCCTTGTGAATCTGGACATTTTCAAAACATGTAATGGGAATCTAGAATGAGGTTAGGATAGTTCAGAGTGTCCCTGGTGGCTTGTGTAGTCAGGTTGACCATAGCACAAAGCTGCTAGTTCTTTGGTTACAGTTTTGGCCTCACTGGCCTTCTAATTTTTCATTTTTTATGACTAAGTCCAATCTCTAGGAGGGAGTATATTCCGTTGCATGTTGACAGGATTGTCCTGTTTTATGAATTAGTCCTCAGTAAGTTTAGTTGGTATAATCATAAAATCCCTGAACTTGTGCAGGGTCAAGCCCTAGACCCATTCTTCAAGCCCTAGGAACTGAGTAGAAATTTCTGCCTGAGTAGGGTGGGTGAGGGGTGGGGAGTTCTCTGCGTTCTCTGATCTCTGCACTTGACCTCTGCAGCCACACTGAATGACTTACTGGAACCTGCACATATGCTGCTCTTGCATCCTCAGTAATTTTGCTTCCACCATTTTCCTTCTACTTGAAACACTTTTTTGTACTTTGCACTTGGTCTTTCAAATCCGCTTTAGCCTTTACCTCTCAGATCTTCTCCACTTAGGGCAACCGGCGGTCATTCCTAGAAACCCTAAATGTAAAGCTTATTAGAGATGATTTGAGTTGTGTCATCCTTCTAGAGATGAGGTTCTGATTGGGCAACATCTTGCTCAAGGCAGAACCAAGGGTAGCTCTGGGATTTTGTTCATTTGAACAGACATGATTGGATGAGCCCGATGTGCCCAGAGCCACTAACTAAGATCCACCGTCATATTTGCAGTTCAGCCTCTGCCACTGGGGTTTTCTTTCAGTATTCTGTGTCAGTTTGTATCATAGTGCTCTTCTAATACTTACTTTATGTTCATTTTATTTCCTTGATTAGAATGTAGTTAGAGAACAAAGACTTAAGTTTTGTCTTTACATTCCTAATGCAGTGGTTGCTGGTTTGATTTTAAAGGAAGCAGTGGGGTAGGACTTAAGTGCTGGTGCTCGCCTGCCACTCTGTAGCAGAATTTCAATACTTGCATCCTCAGTTAACCTGGCTGGGAAACGGGTTTTGTAATGTTGTTCCCACTTATACCACAGGGTGATATTGAGTAGAACTGTGAAAGTACTTTGAAAACTACAAAGTACAAGTATAATGTATGTTTTATATGTAATAATGTTCTTTGTATTGCTTGATTTTTTTTTTCCAGAAGCTATAAAAATAACACCTTGAAACACAATTCAGTCTACGAAGCTATGGTTCCCCTCTTTTCTCCATGTTTGCTATTCATTTTGTCTACAGTGTGGATCTTCTGGTCACCTTCAAATATTTTAGAGATACATCCTAGAGTGTTCTACTTAATGGTTGGAACAGCCTTTGCCAACAGCACAGTAAGGTTTTTCTCTTTTAAAAATCCATTTTATATATAAGGCGTGTGTGACATAAATTGAGTAACCTTATATATTAGAATAAGTGGATTTTAAATAAAGGTATTTTACACTGTAGCATTGAAAGAACAAGTAATTATCACAAAGACAAAACATGCTGAAAATCATGTTTTTCGCTTTGACCGCAGAGGATTTGGAGACTGCAGTGTTGTTGTGGACCTAAATAGGTGGCTGTGGAACCACCTCGGGCACTTTGGTTTGGTGCCTGCTGAGGAAGGCTGTGATATGTGTAGTTCCCATTATTAACAGTGTGGTTGAATGGGCTACAGATCCAATGATTTGTTTAGGGAGCTTTGAAAGGGATTTTTGAGGAGAAAGAAAACACATGAGGAGAAAGAAAAAACATTTTAAAAAATCAATTGATTTTTAAGTTAAGAACATGAAATACATTTAGTGATGAATACAGTATTTTAAAAAGTCCTTTTCTCTGCTGCGACCCAAGAGGCATCAGATAGGGAGGAGAGGTCAGAAGTAGCTGAAAAGACATCTTGACTGTCTTGCCAGCCAGTAAACCTGTGCTCTGACTCAGGCAGGTCCTTAGCAAGCTTTCACTTTAAAACTTAACCACGGGCCCTCCCTGGTGGCGCAGCGGGTTAAAGCACAGCATTGAGAAGCTAAAACCACTTCTGCATGAGTTCGATTCCCGCCTGCCCCGGAGGAGACCACATGGCGAGGCAGACCTCTCCTGACCCGCCCGCTGCTCCCCTCAGCAGTACACGTCATTGATCTGCCTGTTCTGCTCCCTGCTCTGTCTCTGGTAAATCCTCTCACCGCCCCCTGTCCTGTACCCCAGTTCTGTATGCACAAATAAATAAATCTTAAAAAACAAACAAAAAAACATTTAAAATTTAACCATAGTTTATGTTTTCAGGTCTGTCCAGTGTTTTTTTTTTTTTTTTTTAAAGATTTATTTATTTATTCATACAGAACTGGGGTACAGGCCAGAGGCTCAGGGGCGGTGAGAGGCTTCACCAGAGACAGAGTGGGGAGCAGAACAGGCAGATCGACGAAGTACACTGCTGAGGGGAGCAGCGGGCGGGTCAGGAGAGGTCTGGCTCGCCATGTGGTCTCCTCCGGGGCAGGCGGCAGGCGGGAATTGAACTCATTCGGAAGTGGCTTCAGATTCTCAGTGCTGTGCTTTAACCCGCTGCGCCACCAGGGAGGGCCTGTCCAGTGTTTTTAATATCCTTAGTACTACTAATTTCACAGGGTTTAAAGATTTGAAAACATTAGTGCATTGTATAAAAGGTCTGAAAAAGTAAAACTGTGTGAGTATGGATTTGAAAGTAAAGGAATCCAAAGAGTTCTGAGGTATTAATGTGCAGTCTGGTGAACTGCAGGTAGCATCTCCTTCCAGCCATGAAGGAATCTGCTTGCATGGGGTGTGTGAGGCTGTTTTGAATATTCTCCCACAGATACCAGAGAATCTTAAATTTTCTTTTATCCAAACCATTACCCATGGAAGATGGTCTCTCCATACCATCCTTACTAAATGATCTTCTAGCTGCTTCTGCACACCCTGAGGGTCCATGGTAGGGCTGGTGGTCCCAGGGGAGCTTCTGAACAGTGGGGAATGTTAATAATGTGATGTAAATGTGTTGGCTTAGTATTTGAATGTTTTTTAAATTTTGACATGACTAGTTTTGGAGGTGCTTTGCTAATTAACTTTTCACTCATTCTTGTTTTTCTTCTTTTTTACTAACTTCAAGTGTCATCTGATTGTTTGTCAAATGAGCAGTACCCGGTGCCCAACTTTGAATTGGCTGCTGCTGCTTCCGCTCTTACTGGTGGTCACGGTGGTAAACTTTGGAGTAACCTCTTACGTTGAGAGCGTTCTCCTGTATGTGTTAACAACTGTGTTCACTCTGGCCCACATCCATTACGGAGTGCGAGTGGTGAGTAGCCTAGCACAAAACTGGCTCCATGCAGTTTTTATAAATAGTGAAAAGGAGGGGAAATTTCAGAAGAAAGTTGCACTCACTATTGTAGCTAGAAAAGTTTTGGGGGGCCCTCCCTGGTGGTGCAGCAGGTTAAAGTGCAGCACTGTGAAGTTTTAAACACTTGTATTTAACACTTGTATTGTTAAACTTGAAAAATAGATTCTAGTTAACTGGAAAAAATTTCAGGAGCATTATTTTCATCTTTGTGATCTTACCACTTCTATAATTTTTGACTAAAAGATAAAACTTGCTAAGCCACTGAAAAAAAAAATCACTTGAGGGGTGTCCCTGGTGGCACAGAGGTTAAAGTCTCAGCATTATCAAGCTACCACCAGCCACTGTGGCATGAATTCAATTCTTGATCCCCAGCCAGGGAGCTGACCTACATGGCGCTCTCCTGCCTCCCCGCTGCTCCCTCAGCAGTGTGTTTCAGTTCATCTACCTGCTCTGCTCCCCACTCTGTCTCTGGTGAATCCTCTCACCCCCGCATTTCTAGCTACACCCCAGTTCTTGTATGCATAAATAAATTAAATAAATAAATCTTTTAAAAAAATCACTTGAACTATTGAAATATAAATAATAAGAAAGAAATAGGAAGAAAACACTGTTGCTAACTGGAATATAACCAAGGGCTAATCTATCCAAACTAGGGATAACTTAATAATATGCACTAGGTCTTCCAGAATTGCAGGGTTCGTTTTATACTGTTTCATCAGGATTAGGAATGCCTACCTAGAAGTGTTATAAAAAGTTGAATGTTGAATAACTATATATATATAATTTGCTTATATATTATTTATTTATAAATATTTATCTACTAGATACTATAACTCAGCTTTATCCTAAATCTTTCAGATTTCATATGTAAATCTGGGTGACCTCAAGGCCTCTGGCAGATTAGATTTTGTAGCTAGGCAGACCCAGTTTTAAGTGCTGACTCTTCTCACATAGGTCTCATGTCCCATTTAGCCATCTAGCTCTTGAGCCACCCTAATTCAGAAAAACATCTTTATTATTTCTGATTTTTGCATGCATGTAAATTTTCTCCAGAGAGTGAACTGTGTGCTTTAAAAAAAAAAGGTACATTGTTTTGTTTTTTTTTAATAGGTTAAGCAGCTGAGCAACCATTTTCAGATTTATCCCTTCTCATTGAGGAAGCCAAACTCAGATTGACTAGGAATGGAAGAAAAGAATATTGGCATGTAATCTGCGGAAAGAAGTACTGTAAATAAGATGCTTGTAAATATTTCATCCATCACCATTGAACTAAACCGATCTGCTTGACAGACATGGGAACTCAGTGGATGTGGTACTCGGACAGCAAAGATGATAGATACTTATGATCTGAACTTGGGGGATTTTGGACCTACTAACTCCATTCTATTTTATCTTAATTTTTATAAGATTTTGTGACATTTTAGTTAAGCATAATGCGGACCAGCAAAAGGTTCCTAGTGATTTTTGCTTCATGAGTCCATAATTTTTTGGTTCATACTGAGTTAAAGACACTTTGCTTTTATTTTTAAGACTCCAAAATTGGTTTATGAACTCTGGTAACATTTAGAAAATTGCAGTAAGTTTTCATATCAGGTACTTAATAGTAGGTCTTTAGCTGCAGAAGCTGTAGCCCATATCTAATCTAGGGAAGAGATAAGAGCAAGTCACCTTCAGCAAGAGATGCCAAATGATCATAGAACAATAAACAGTTGCCAAATACTGGTTTCTCTTTCCCATGGAAATGCCTTTTGTCCTCACATGCTAAGAGAGCTAATATATATATATATATATTTATATTTATATATATTTAGATTCTCTAGTATTCTGGCTCTCTTTGTTATGGAACAAATCTTGATAAATAGTTTAATTTTCTTTTAAAGGAAATATCCAATTGAGAAATAGTAGAGAATGGATTGTAATTGTAGCATATCTGTAGGCATGTTTCATTGTTTTAATGTGGCATTTTTTCCCCTCTCAGCTGCAAGTTGTTGCGATTTGGTGCCTGTGAACGCTGAGTATATGAATGCATGTGATAGTCCCAGTATTTTAATAATTACTTGTGAGGGCACAGAGATACCTCCTTCTGAGACTCATTTGCTTGGGAGTCAGGAATTTCATGAACCTCGCTATGAATGACAGCTGTGAACCTCTCCACAGACTTAGTTCTCTACGTCAGTTTGTCCTCCCTCTTCCTCCAGTCCTTATCTGTCTCTGTGGAGGAGGGAATGCTGCTTTTTGTTCATATAGAACAAAGAAGTAGAGAGAAATTCTCTTTCCCTGGCTTGCCCACATCCCCACATGCCTCACTGAGTACGTGCTCCCTTTGATGACTTGGAGTGAAATTGGAGGTTTACTGGCAAATACCCCTTTGCCCCCATGTGATTATTTTATACATCTTACCTTTTCATGAGTGTGGATATTTTCTATTTCTTTTTTACTTTGTCACCTTTTAGTTTGGTGGTGGTGAAATTTACTTGCTGGTTCTTTTTATTTTCCACTGAATGAAGTTTGTGCTTGAATGAAGAGTGTATCTTAAACCCTTTTATTTTGGACGGATTGCACTTGGATAAAATAGGCACCACTGTGTTGATATGTAATTAAATTCATAGCTATTATTTATCTATGAATGTGACCACCGTTAAGTTTAATTATAATGTATTTCTTGTTGAATTTCATTCATTCTGCTGCTTTGTAAAAATAACCGTAATTGATACTTTAGTTTTTAAATTTGTAAATGCTAATCATTGTCATCCATGTTATTAGGAATGAGGAGCCCAGGAGCTGATTCATGGTTATGTACTCATAAAGTTGCTTGTAAGGTTGAGGTCTATTTGGTGACTTTCTCTAAGACAAAAATAAGCACTGAAAATAGATGAGAAATTGATGAAAGGAAAATATGGGTAGTGATTCCATGTTTGTTAATAAATTGCCATCATGGAGGTCAGAGAATGAACCAGCTAAGTCATGGTAATTATTATTTTTTTTTGTATACTTTGTTCTGTCAAACTGAACTGGATGAAATGTTGATTTGGGTGGGAGTAAAGTTTTGTTTTAAGGTTTCTAAGCTAATAATTTTATTGTTTTGTCAACCTTATATACAGAATGAGATTAATTTGTATTATATAAGAAAAGAACTGATAAATATTTATAAAATGACAAATTTGGACCACAGGCTTTCTTCACCTTGTACAGTATAGTAAAAAATACCCTTTGGGGCATACTATCACATCCTATAATTTGGGGGCTATTTTACCTCAATGTGTGTTTTATTCTCTCTCTGTTGCATCAAGTTTATTTGAAAATTGTTTTCTGCCTACACTTTGTGACATATTTCCCTGTGGTGGTAAGGAATTACGCTATACTCAGTTTTTTTATTGACATCGTTAGATGAAACCAGATAAAAGTAAAGCAGAGCAGTTGACTATTTGTGAATACTGTGGCCTCTGTTAATGCACTGCCCACTCTCCTGGGACAGTTGCCATCTCAAATGCTTCTCGAAAGCCCTCTGTCATGTAGGGATAAAGGTGCCCAAGCAGGACTAAGTCCCTAGTAGCTCTGTGTGTTCATGTCATGCCACTTATTATAATACTTCCTAAGTAAAAAGGGTATTTTTAGGCTTATGCATGATATTTTGGGATGAGGCCAACCACAGCCTTTTTCCCAGCATACACTGAGCTGCCTTTTGGGGAGCAGCACACATATTTTCTGTACATTTCAGAATAGCGTGCCTTAATCAGGCTAGAGGTTTGCTTTGTGTTTCTGCTGACCAAAGTTACCTAGACCTGTGAGAAGTTTCTTTTCAGGTTAAGGTATGAAAATATCATTTCATGCTTGTCAGAAAATAATTTCCCTATATTCAAAGGGAGCAAAGGATAGAAAATTCTAAAAATATCTGTATAGAGTGTGTTAAATTCTGCTTTTTATGATTCTTGAATAGTAATAATAATTATGAACTTAATGCATCACAATTTTAAATTATCACTGTGGGAACTGTCTTTCTTCCACTAGTACAGAATAGGTATAGTTTATGGGTTTTAGTTTTAAGGCTCAGAGAGTGACTTCCAACCAAAAAGCAAAACAATTTTCCTTGACATTTTAATGATATCATGATTCAAATACTTTTAATTCTAATTTAAAAAATAAATTTTTGATTATGGTCTAGAATGTTTTACTACTACTACTGACAAATCTTTTAGTGTGATAGTTATTGGGGAGAGGAGTAGATGTCTAGAGTTGCCCAAATTCTAAACAGATACCAAAAGTGTTGATTATGGCTTGGAACTTGGGCAATGGGGAGCATGCAAAGAAAAACAAAAAGTCATATAGTGTCCACTTTCAAAGGAAAAAGTGCTCCCCTTAGCAAGTACTCAATGTCCTGTGAATTTGAAAGTCTCCTAAGCTTTCAATTTCAAACAGTTAGTTTATTTCATAGTCAATCAAAAGTATTTGGAATATGCTTTACTTTCCAAAGTAAATTTTGATGCTGTAACATAATAATAAAAAGATAACCTGAAGGTATTTGACTAAAAGTCGTCTTCCCTTTATATTTCAACTAAAAGCCTTTTGTAGCTCTTCCTCTTCACCAAGGTTTTCTTTTAACTAGCCACCCTCGCTTTGCCGCTCTTAGATATTCAGACAATCTTGATTACCTTAGATCTCTTGACTAGTCCAGGATTGGGATGTGCCAGAGGGAACAAGGTAAAAAACTGGACTAGAATTTCTGACTTTGGGTCACCAAATAAACTAAAAACAGATAAAGAAACCTTTGATGGTGCTGATTCCTGTGCTTAATGAGAGCAGTCTTTATCTTGCTTGACCTTAGTTCTGGGCTCGAGTGAGCATTCTAAGAAATCTGTGAAATCAGACTAGAGGTTTCTTTGTCCTATGAGGTGTCTTTGTAAGGCAGCATGACCTTTCCTCAACACCCTGTGGGTGATGAACTTATTATCAGTACTAGAACCTTCCAGGAAGAATTTAAGCTAGTATGCTGCATTTGAAGCACATTAACATGTGCATTAAAGTGACAGTTTTAGCAGTAAAATGGTACTAAGTTAATCACTGTGACTGATGAATACCCTGTACATTTTAGGAAACAAGTAAATTTCTGATTTTCCTTTGTTAATGATATAATTTGCATATTTTACTTTTTGTCTTGGTACAAATGATGGGCAGTTATTTTTGGGTGTTGGGAAATCATGCTTGTCTAACTTTTCCAGAGGAAGTGGCAGTAGATTTGCTTCTTCCTTGCTTGGAGCTATGGGAAGGGGTTTAATTGACTAATTCATCTCTAGAATTTCTGGAGTATAAAAGAAATGTAACTTTTTAAACTGCATGCTAGTTAGCTTGCTTTTGCTCTTTAATAGAAAATATGCAAGAGATAGTTATCTGAGTTAATATTTAGGGTAGCAGAAGAGCTGTTCCGTGTAGCTCTTCTCACAGATGACCAGAGCAAGGCAAGGCTCGGCACTAGGTCAAACAGGCTGGGTTCCCAGAACTGGAAAGTGATTTCAGAATAGTTTGACAAGGGCTTAACTCTGTAGGAAGGTCTATTTGGACACATCAGAAGCACTGTCTGGTCTCCCACAGACCATACATACTGTCTTTTTCGTAATACGATTTGAGAACTGGGCTACATCAGAGTGATACTGCTTTTTAAGCACATGAACTGTACACAGAGTCCCTGCTGCACTGAAACTGGACAGCCCTGGAGTCACATGAATGGCTAAATGCCTTCTGGCTCTTTGTCTAAGTTCTTCTCTTGAGCAGTTTCTATGGGTAACAGTCAAAATTAGAATTGATTTTGGTTTTTCATTAAAAGACAATTTGCCACAATTTCTTATTCTAATGAGTACTTTTGAATCTCTAAGGATAAGTTCTTGATCAGGAACACACTTAGAACTTGATCTTATGAAGCAGGTTATGGGAGGAATCTTTTAATTTTGCAAGATCTATGAATGCTGCATTATCTATTTATTTGAATCACTGATATCATTCAGTTATCAGTCTGAATTTAATAACTACTAAGACTACCTGTAATATTGACCTAGTTGTATTTGTTTTATTAGGTCCAGAGCAGCCATTCAGGAAACAAAAACCAGCTACATGTAGTGACTTACTCATTTGCCAAGAAAGACAAATTCAGTATTAATTCCCAAGTTCTTTTTTTTTTTTTAATAGTTTTCCTCTAGGTGAAGGGGAAAGAAGTAAATAATTACTGGATGTGTAAGCTCTCTGCTGCCCACTTCCTCCCTCTCCCATGGAATTTAATAGGTTAAATTTGCAGCCAGTTGTAGAAAAAGGGGTTTCTGAGTGAGGTTTAATGCCCTAAGGCTAAGTACACATGGCAGGAGTCATGGTGGATTGGTTATTGAGTTGTTCAGCTTGGCCTAGATGCAGTTTGCTCACTCTAGAATTCTGAAACATAAGGTTTTCATCCCTTCTCAGGTATCTAGAAACACAATTGAGCAGCTGGAATATGTTTACTAAAGTAGCATACATTAGAGAGGAAGATAAAGAGGAGCACAAACCTTATTTTCTCTGTCAAGTAGCTTAATTGGTCTGTCTAGGACTTGCGGTGATCATAGTAAATAATGTATTATTTTATCTGGTTTCATGTGGTGTGTGTATATACATATTTAATATGTATACATATACTCTCTTTGCATATATATGTATGATATATTCATATATACATGCAGTCTACTCTTGATTATCAGCAAAGTGGTAAGGCCGCCATTAGACTGTTTCTTCATGTTGACTTACTCTGCACGTAGCCCCTAACTGAAACCTCTTCCTCATCTGGAGCCACTATCTTTCCTACTTCCAGTGTAACTCCGTGCTGAAGAAAGGCCCTTGAAATCTGTAACTTTCTATTCCCTTTTACCAGGGATTGTGTGAGCCAAAAACACAGCTTTTAAGAAAGATGGCTGCTTCTGCCAGGGTTGAGGTTTCTGGGTCTAAAAGACTACGGGGCCCATTCTGGCCAGAAGGCAATGCTGAGAGCAGCTGTGTTCCTGGGCGTGACGGGCGGGGGAACAACCTTACAGAAACTGGCTTCACAACTTGGTCAGATTCCGTTAACTGGGATGTTTCAAGTTGTAGACAGTTTGATGTGCGAACAGATCACACTATGCGCTCCACTGTCCTTCCACCTCCTGGGTATTACTGTTCCCCTTTGCCAGCTCAGATAATCAAGACCTGACTGTTTTCTTGCCACCAGATTCTGGAAGCCTTGTCCTTTCAACTGGATTTATGTTTATTTCTGCTGCTGTGAAACCCAAAAGTAATACAGTAGGTTTTATTTTAAAATTGTTTAATTCTATTATTGATAAATATTTATTGTAATAAAACTGAAGAGTAATTTTTAAATCCTTTTAATTGTTTTCAGATTGTCTTCTTTGTTTTCTTTGGCAGATGTACAGGGGGAGGGCTGTGGGAAGAAATGACCAGCCATTTGTCTCATGGTCATTGATTATTTTGGAACCAAACATTAGTAGGTTTTTTTTTGTTCAGAAGGATCAGCTGCTGGGTCCTAGGTGTGTTATAATCCTCTGACTTATTTTAGAAGGTCCTTGGCAGAGGACTTTGGCAGGTGTGGTTTCATACTCAGAAGTATTTCCCCACAGAAAGTTAATGTGGTGTTAATTTTCCAGGCTGATTCCACAAAATCCCCGGAAGCCCATACTTAACACACCTAAACTATGGTTCACATACCATAGCTCTCGTTAAAAGTCCTTATTTTTGAGGGGATCATTGTTTATGAGGGCATGGTTTCCAATTTTTAAAAATATTTATTTATGTATACAGAACTGGGGTACAGGCCAGAAGTGAAGGGGCGGTGAGAGGATTCACCAGAGACAGAGTGGGGAGCAGAACAGGCAGATCGACGAAGTACACTGCAGAGGGGAGCAGCGGGTGGGTCAGCAGAGGTCTGCCACACCATGTGGGTCACCTCCATGGCCAGGGATCACACTCATGCTGAATGGCTTTAGCCTTGTAGTACTGTGCTTTAACCCACTGTGCCACCAGGGAGGGCCCGGTTTCCAATTTTTTACATCAGACGATCTCCCAGTTCTGATAGCAGATTCTAAAACTGTTCTTATAACAGAGTTTAAGAAGGTGAGAGAGAAAATCCCCACCTGTGAAACTAGACAAATTGTCTGTCTGCTCTTAATCCTTCAGCTTCGTGGTTGCCCTCCTCTTTTGCAAACCTCAAACACTGAGCAGGCCCTAACATCAGGGAGGGACTAGGTAGCCATGTCTGGGTCTGTTTAAACTTAAAAGGGCCTTGAACCCCTTAAAAGGTGTCCTGCTCCTTTTCCTGCTCCCATCTTTCTTCCTGTGCTCACAAATTTCCTGAAAGAGAATGTCTATTCCTTATATTTCTTTCTTGCTTTCAGAATATCTTCATTCTTCCCAAGGTTTTATTTTAAGATCTATTTATTTACGCATATAAGAGCTGGGTGTAGACCAGAGGTGTTGGGGGGTGAGCAGATTCACCAAAAACACAGTGGGGAGCAGAACAGGCAGATTGACTGAAATACACTGCTGAGGGGAGCAGCGGGCAGGTCAGGAGATGTCTGCCACGCCATGTGGGTCAGCTCCCTGGCCAGGGATCAAACTCATGCTGCAGTGGCTGTGGATAGCACTTAATCTCTTGTGCCACCAGGGAGGCCCTTTCCTGAACATTTAAGATAATACTTGTTGCTCGGTCATGGTCAGCTGTGTAAGCTTTGACCCAGGACAAACTGCTTGTTTTTCTCTCAGTTAACTCATAAGTGGAATAATACAGCATTACCGCCAGGCGCGTACTCTGTTACGTGTAGAGTCCATTGCACAATGAGTGGTCTAAGTAGGTGTTCAGTTTCCACTAATACTTAGTTCTATATTTTTTAACTTTAAACTTTCCCTAAGGCACATGACGTGCTCATTCTCCTCCCTTCTCTGTTCTTCCCTTTGCATTTTTTGTGGGCATGAAGATGATGATGAGGCTTCTGAGGCTCTAATTTGAGTTCATCAAAATTAGATGATGGAAATAAACCAAAAAACTGCTTAAATATTTGATGAATCCACAAACTTAAAGCCAGGTGATTTGGTGTAACCACTCTGTGGATGTAGAAATGATGTGATTTGACTCAATATGTTAAAATCTGATCACTTTGTCATTCTTCTTCTGAAAAAAACTCTTTAGTTGAAAGTAGATTGCCAGAATATAGCATAGCAAAGGAAGCCTAACTGGCTTTGCCTTTATCACCCTAACCTTGCCCCATTATGGGGTGCCATAACCCAAGGACTCAATCTGACTAGTTTTTGTGGCAAGTTATACCTGTTGTAGTCCTGTGGGTGCGGTAAAGTCTATCATACACAATCTAGAAACTGCCCAATTATAGTTTGGTCTTCTTTCTAGGTCAGTCACAGCAATGGCCTGTCACAAGTCATACACATATAGGCCCTGTGACAATTGGGGTTTCTAGCTAAAATTAGTGTGTTACATGCACGCTTCACTCTTGCAAGCCTGTTAGCGTCAGTTCTCAAAGGCGATCTGCTTACGGAGAGCTGCCGCAGCTGAGGAGGGATGCTGATACGGGTGGTCATCCAGGCGGACACCTACCCCCTTACCCAATTGCTCCCACTTGTGACAGCCCCGCTCTTGCCTGCCACAGTCTCCCTCATAGTCTCCTAGTACCACTCATCAAAAATAATAATAAATAAATAAACGTTTTATTATAACAAAAGTGATTTATTTGTGTGTTTTGTAAACTTTTTTTTTTCTAGAACAAGGATCAAAAATCACTGGTAGTCCTGATCCCTAGAGGTATCAACTGCTGGTGTCTTCCCCTGTTTTTCTTGTGTGCAGTACACACTGTATTTTAAAAAGATGTTTATTTTTGCATACAAGAGCTGGGGTACAGGTCAAGGGTGTAGGGGTGAGAGGATTCACCAGAGACAGAGTGGGGAGAACAGGCAGATCTACTGAAACACACTGCTGAGGGGAGCAGCGGGGAGACAGGAGAGGTCTGCTGTGCCATGGGGGTCAGCTCCCTGGCTGGGGATTGAACTCGTGCTGCGGTGGCTGTGGACAGCCTCATAGTGCTGCGACTTAATCTGTTGCACCACCAGAGAGGCCCCATACTGTCTGTGTTTTAGATAAGCCTGAGGTCGTGCTCTGCATTTGTGTTGCATCGTCCTTTCCTCGTGTTGTTTATCTTGGATGATTTTCCAGGTTACACCTGCTCCTAGTGGCTGCACTAGATCTGCTTTTTTAATATTACAAATAACTAAAAAATACTTGTTGAACACTTCCTACATATCAGGTATTGTGTTTGGCACTTCAAATAAACTGATGGAATTTTGGCTCCACAGAGCTACAATCTAGGTCCATTGTCTCTAGGACAATTCTTTTATTTTATTTTAACAAGACAATTCTGCTTTTAAAGATTTATTTATTTATGCATATAGAGCTGGGGTACAGGCCAGAGGTGCAGGGGTGGTGAGGATTCACCAGACACAGAGTGGGGAGCTGACTGATGAAGTACACTGCTGAGGGGAGCAGCGGGCGGGTCAGGAGAGGTCTGCTGCACCATGTGGTCACCTAGAGGGCAGGGATTGAACTCATGTTAAAGTGGCTTTAGCTTCTTAGTGCTGTGCTTTAACCCGCTGCGCCACCAGGGAGGGCCTCTAGGACAATTATTTTAAGTACAATTACCTAGTCCATGAATATGTTCATTTAAACTATTAATAGATTTTGGGGAACCATCCTAAAAGATGACTTTCCAGCATGAGTTTTTTTCATACTCAGCTACTCCAGACTGGCATGATGAGGTAGGCCCCCAAAGTGAGGGATATGGCTGGTGAGACCCTGAAAAGAGACTGACTTTGGGCCTTGGTAGTGGCTGCAGAGGGGGATGGCGTCTGGAATGAGGGTGGTCATTGCTCGCGGTCTCCAGGAGAGGACACAAAGGTTTTATTTATCTATCTTTGAGATTTGGCAGAGTCCCTGAAACCTGGAAACAAAAGCCCCATCCCCTGTTCAGCTATGAGACAAGCATCCAGGCCACTGCTCTACCAGCTGCTTCCAAGAGAGTGGCACCCCTCAATTCACACTCACTTTAGATTTGGGAAAGTGAATTTGAAAAAACAACTCCATTTGCCTCTGGGTATATCATATTCACAAGGGGCTTATTTTTTTAGCCTCACAATTGCCTGTGAGTCAAAATTGCACCACAACACAGCTGGGGAAAAAAAAAAAACTCAAGAAGTTATGGTTTAACCACAGTTGCAGGGCACACTGAGTGCCTGCATTTTCCTACTATTCCAGTGTCCTGTCCCCAAGTGCTACAGACCCGTGGGGCAAGACCCTGGCAAATGTTCTTTTCTTCTTAAGGGATGTAAGATGATTCAAAACGAACATTCTTGTTGCCAACAAGATAAGGAAACAAGCCAACTCTAGGAAAGAGCACCTTTCAAGGGAAAGTGTTTCTCTGAGAGTTTGTGCTTCTGTTCGCCTATTTTCACTCCTTCCCACTCGTCTTTCAAATCTTCTGCTGTTCTTTCTCTAAGCACTCGATGCTGGAGGTGGGGATGGTGAGACCGCCTGGGTTTCAGCTGCAGTTTCAGCTGCAGGCGACAACATCCCTGGCTGGATATACTTCCATCAATATGCCACCATCTGGAGGCATAGGGGGCCCTCCCACAAAGTAGGTCCTCAAAAATGAACAAGTGGCAAATGGGCGCAAAAACTCCCCAAAGCAGCACCAGGCTGAGAGCCAGCCTACTCCGACGGGGTGGTCAGTTACACTTACGGCGAATCGTTTTAAGGCCTATTCGCTTGATGAGCGAACAATGAGTCAGCAGGGGCGGAAAGCTATGAGCTAACTTGGCGCATTTCTCAAGTCCTGGGGTTCGTGGGTCCCACGCGGCTGCGAGCGCCTGAGCGGGATCCGGACGCCGAGCGCGCGGGGCCGGTGGGCGGGGCCGAGGCCTGCGCGGAGGCGCCGGCTGCTGGTCAGGTGACCGCTATTCCCTGGCAACGGTTTGTTGCTAGCAACTGGCTCCCTGTCGGGCTGGGGGTCGGTCTCGGGTCGCCATGAACCCATCGGGGGCCCTGGGCGTCCTGGAGGAGAAGCAGGAGGAACACGTATCCACCCCGATTCTCGGGCCCTCGGTGAACTCTAATAACCCGCAGGAGCGGATCCAGGCCCGGCGCCTCCGCATCGCGGCGCGCCTCGAAGCCCGGCGGCGGTGAGCTGGGGCCTGGGGGTCCCGCCGCAGGGGGTGGGGGGCGGCTGAGGAGAAGGCTTCCCTGGAGTGACTGTCCCTGCCACGAGGCCAGCGCGCCCCACTGCGAGAGGGGCTGGTTTCTTCACGAGGTAGAGAACACTCCTTCCAGAAGCTTCAAGCAAAGTATGGGATATTAAAACATTCAGCAACGAAGGCAAAGATGGAAGTAACGATCCCTTTACCTTTTACTGAGAATGTGGCGCCAGGCTACTTGCAAAGGCAGGCCATGCACCACCTGCCCCCCAGGGTCTGTCTCTCCCTCTCCTTCAGCCAGTCTTCCTCCCTCCCTCCTATTCACTTAGTGGACTTCAGCTGTCACTTCTGCTGGCCTCAGTGGCCTCTGCAAGGCGGCCGCTCCAGTTTCTACAATGGTGCCCGACCTTCCCACCGTGGTGTGGGAGTTTCCCAACTTCTATATGTTAATCCAAATCCTACTTTCAGGGATCAGAGCAAAGACCACTAGCTGAGTCCATGGACCCAGTGGCCCTTTGGTCAGCAGGATCCTGGTCCATCTGCTTCCTCTGCTGGGGGAAGGGTGTGAATGTTCTCAGCAGGCAGCTGCCTGTCCTCAGCCCCAGAATCCAACCGTGGTGCAAAAGACCACAGACCCCTTGAGAATGACGCAGGCCAGGAGCCCAACAGATTTACCATGATGTCGCAGGGACCTTGCCACCTTTCTGGTTAGTTGATTTTGAGTCTGAAAATTGGCTGGTTCAAGGCACGGGGCAAGGATTCGTGGCTTTTTGTCAGAACGTCCACTCTCAGGCTGGTGGGCTCCTGCCGCTTTCTCTGGCCAGCGTGTGCAAGTTCTTCTTTGCTGACTGTGCTTCTCCTTGGCTGTGAGCAATGTCATAATCTAATCATCTTCAAAAGTCATTGTGGTTTCAGCCCTTGGCTGCCACTCTGACTTCGGCAATGTGCTGGGGATTTGATGTGCAATAACACTGAGACTGCCTCGGCCCTAAGGAATCTTCTATTCTAATGAGATAATCTCCTTCATTATTAGAGAGCTGTATACACTTTTAGAGTAGAATGATCTGTGGAGTGTTTTGAAGCCACTCTGTTGTTCCACTGTTTTGCTTCCTCCCTGAGGTGTTTGAGAAATTTAAAAACATGCATTGCTAACACTTCCAAAGAAAAACTTCAAGGCCACTTATTAAGTTCAAAAAAGAAATATTACTTACGCACAAGCATATTTTTCTTAAAACATCTTGTGTACTGAAGATATCTTACATTGCACCATTCCTTTCTGCACATTCAGTGTAATTGCTTTTATTGCCCACAAGAGAAAACCATAAGCTCTGTTTTTCCCCCACAGGGTAAATTTTCAGGTCTTATCTTTAAAACATCTGAATTAGAATCTGCATCCAGTGAAGTCACCCTTTAGAGCCTGGCTGTTGGCTGCTAACCAGTCAGCACCCAGCCTCCCATCACCCATTGCGTGCCCACTAGAGTTAGTCCCCCCGCCTTCCTCGGGCGACTCCCGGTGTTTTCGGTCCTTCTTTCTCTAAAGTTTATTAAAAAAAAAGGAGGGGGGGAGGATGGATAAAGACTATGGCCAGAATGGCACAGCACGTTCAAAGGCCCGGCAGTAGAAGCGAGGCGCTTCGCTGTAGAATGATGCCAGCCCTGTGTAGTGCAGTCCCGTGAGCCCCGCAGATGGTGGCGACAAGCTCTCATGGTGACATGGCAGAGAGCAGCCAGGAGGTGAGACCCCTGTGCGGAGTGTCTGCAGCTGCCATGAGGAAGCCCTGGGGTAGGGTGGGGAGCCTCGGGAGTGACTTGACCTGGTTTGTACCATTTAGATGAGTGGTTGTTTTGGGGACTGGCCTGGAGGTGCTAATCAGGAAGCATAGGTCCAGCTGAGACGAGGTTGGTTTGGATTAGTCCCGGGTAGTGGGTTTGGGGAAAAAGCAGTTGTTCTCCAGACAGTTTAGAGTGAAAGTGGCTGCATTTCCTGATGGATGGATATGCTGGTAAAAAGTGGGGAAAACAAGAATGCCTTGGACAGCTGGACAGATGGCAGAGACTTTTCTTGAGATGGTGAAGGCAGTGACATCGTAGAGAGGCAGGAGTTGAAAACTGAGAACTTGGTTCCAGGAAAATTAAGTGAGACCGGGTTTTGTGAGACATTAAAATGGAGATGCCCATTAGGCAGCTGGATATGGATCTTAAATACAGAGGAGTATTCTGGATTAGAGATAATTATACTTAAGACCACGGTGCTGAATTAAATTACTATGGGAAAGAGGATAAGAAAGAAATAAGAGCTTGTGACCCACTTTGCACAAAAGACACAGCAGGCTCAGAGGAGTAAAGTGGAGGACCTGTGGCTGGAGACTGCTGGGTGGATGGGAGATGGTCTCGGTTCCTGAAGCAAGGGCATGCCTCAAACACGTGCAACCCCGATTCCCCCCAGTCCTGGAATGCTGCCCTCCGCTTTCACCTCCACGCTGCAGGAGCCTGGAGGACTCTACAGAGCCCAAAGCAAGAGCCTGGCATAGGGGCTTGCCCTCCTCACAGTTCAAGCAGATCCCGGCCACACAAGCTCTCACTTGTTGACCACACCCTTGCGCTCACAGCCCCCCTCAGCCACTTCTTCTTGTCAGATTTCTTGAGGTTTGAGGAGAACCATTAACATGAAAGGGAGATGACAGAAGGAGGAAACAGAAAAAGCAATTTAGGAAGTTGAGACAAGAAATAATAGCAAGTAGCAAGAAAAGACAACAGTAATGCAATAAAAAGACTATTAATAATAAAAAAAGACCATTAAGATCTTTTGTGGAAAAAAAGAGAGACGCCACATCCACAAGACAGAAAAGATGCCCTAAAAAGGTGAGCTCAGAGAACTCAATAGAACTCTTAGAAATTAAAAATCTGGTAGACATGGTGAACAACAGAAGGGTTGATGGAATGGCCTAGAAGAGGGAAAAGAAAACAATAGAAATTAAACCAGGAGAAAATTTGTCAAAATTCAAGGACTAGTCTGGAAGGTCCCTTTCCCAGATTCATAAAAGACCCTAAACAGCAGCAGGAGGTTGTCAGGGGAAGAACTGAAGAGCGACTCTCAGGACTGAAGCCCTGTTCCTGCTGAAGGGGACGCCCGCCTGGAGTTGCTGGGAGGCAGCACCTGAGTGAAGGCCCAGCCCCGACCCTGAAGAAGCACCCTGCAAGCTCCCAGACTGGAGCGGGAGCCTGCCCCTCCCAGAGGCTTAATAAACAGAAAGACTCTGGTTCCTAGAATAACCATATTCTCAGGGAGATGAGAGCCGCCCTGGGGCTCCCCTCTCACCCAGACAGCAGGGGGGTTGGAATCATCCAATGTTCTGAATCCTGAGAAAGGACTTTGATGGGTGGGGAGGGGGGTTTCTGAGGAAAGGGGAGTGTGTTGGGTTGGAAGGTGAGGGGAACCTCTTGGGAGATTATGCTAGGTCAGTGCAGAGAATGGAAATAATGTGAGCCGCGTATGCAGTTTAAAATTTCCTAAGAGCCATGTTTAACATGTTTAGTTTAATCCAGTATATAAGCAGTATTCCAACATGTGACCTGCATAAATCATATCATTGAGCTATTCTGCAGGGGGGAGTGGCTTCAAGGTCTTCAAAATCCATCTAGCCTAGTTTACACTCCACTCATCTCCACTTGAACTAGTCACACTTCACACCGCAGGGTAGTAACCACTATATAGTCAGGGCCAGAACTGGTCACCTTTCAGTGTTCAGCTGCGGCCGGGGTGGGAGGGGTTAGTGGCTCTCTTGTTGAGCAGTGCAGGAGGAGGCTGTCAGCAATGACAGTGAAAAAGCAGCAATACGGAGCATGTTGAAGCTGAAATCATTAGAACCTGTAGCATAGTTATTTTTCCATCGGAAACACCAATTTCTGCTCCAGGAAGCAGCTAGAAGGGGTTAATTAGATAAAGTTGGCCATTCATTGGTGGTCCAAGAAGAAGGTCAGCAGAGTGAGGCCATTTGGGGTGATAACAGACAGCATTACCTGGCAGCCTTTGAAGATGCAATAGATTAGACAATTTTGTTTTCTTATAAAAGCAAAGAGCAGAGCAGAGAAGGGAGCCGATTGCCAAGAGGAAAGGCTTAGCCGGAGGGGCATGGCAGCAATGCCGCATCCCAGGCTGGCTGGCACTGTGGCCTGCTGACTTTATGCTGAGGGAGTGGAGGTAAATGCTAGAAAAGGTCTAGACAGGATGAGGTAAAGGGATCTGCTCTTCCCTGTGAAGAAAGGTTAGGGGATCAGTTTCCCTGCAGCAGTGCTGGGAACTCAGTCTGCGCCAGAGAGTCCACTGGGCATCCATGTAGATGGGGAGGATGGAAGGAGGGGGAGGAGAGGGAAAGGGGTAGTGTGAGGGAGAGGGAAGAGAAGGGGAAGGGGGAGGATGGGGGAGGGGGAGGAAAGGGGGAGTGTGGGGGAGGGGGAAGAAAGGGGGAGTGGGGGGAGGGGCCATTCCCCCACCCCAGGCTGCTCCAAAGAGGCCATCATCTGGAACTGCATCTCTCTTCAGTCTTATTTTCTGATTCATACTCCGCCCCCCACTATTTGTAAAATTCATGCACGACAAAAATTTGGAAAATCTAAGTCCTGGGTCAAGTTTCCCTAAATACTATTACCTGTTTGTCATAACTCCATCCCCAAATGTCCGGTGTATAGATAAGACTATTTTTAGCAGAAAATTTATATTCTTTGTTGCATGTTATTTTACAGCTGGCTCCTTTTACTCAAATATTTTGACATCTTCCTTGCTAGTAGATACCACTTCATTCTTTTCATAGGCTACTGAATATTTTTGGGTACTTTACCTCCTGGTTATTTAAACAGGCAGCTATTAATATTTGTAGGATTGTCTCCATGTTCTTGCTGGTGTAGTTGGTGCTACAGTAACCATTCTCGACTTACTTCTTTGTGTAGTTGTGGAAACTTTTTGTAGAGCATTCCTAAGTCTTGGGCCAGAGTACAGGCACATTATAGTCCTTGGGAAATCTTGCCAGGCGTCCTTTCTCACCTCACACGCCCACTCATGGGTCTGCATAGCTGGGCACTCTCCACCCACACCTGCTACCTATTCTTTGAGCCTCTGTCGGGAGGGCGATGAGACTGACAGAGTGTCCAGCTTCATTTCTCTGGTTCTCTGTGAACGTGAACGTATTTCCAAATGTCTACTTGGCATTTTTGTTTTTTCCTATGAAAATTGTTCATCCCCTTCGCAAGTTGTTCTGTTTGATGTTTTATGCTTTATTGCTTTTAAAGGAGTTTTTTTCTGTTTTATTACAGATAGCAAAATGTTGTCAGTGATCTTTTACCAGTTTATCCCTTGATTTTCAAGGATAAAATTTTAGGATTTTTGGAAGTGAAATCTTTCCATATTTTTTACTAACCTTGTTTTTATTCTAAGACAGGTTGTCTCCTGCATTCATTTCTAGGGCTTTAACTATCAATTTTTAAAAAGAATTATTTATTTAGGCATGTAAGAACTGGGGTACAGGCCAGAGGTGCAGGGTCACCAGAGGATTCACCAGAGACAGAGTGGGGAGCAGAACAGGCAGATCCACGAAGTCCACTGCTGAGGGGAGCAGCGGGCGGGTCATGAGATGTCTGCCGCGCCATGTGGGTCACCTCTGGGGTGGGGGATCGAACTTGCACTGAAGAGGCTCCGGCTGGTTTGCAGTGCTGCACCCTAACCCGTGGCGCCACCGGGGAGGCCCTAACTATAACTTTTCAAAAAAGTTTCAATGTCCACATGGGATGCATTTTTGCACGTGGTGTAAACTAGGACAGAATCTTGAAATGTAGCACTTAGCTACTAGTAACTTCATTTTCTCTGCTTCTTTCCATCACAGGGAAGCACTTGGAGAATATTTGGATGGGAAGAAGGAGAGTGAGGAAGATCAAAGCAAGAGCTACAAGCAGAAAGAAGAAAGCAGACTAGTAGGAACTGGGCTCTGCTGGTTCTGTCAGACCGGCAAGCAGGGTCGTTGTCATGGTTTTATATTTTGTGTTTAGACAAGAAGAAACAGAGATTCCGTGCTCCTGTCTCTGCATAGAACTGAGTGAGAGTCTCTCCCACCCCCAGCTCTCTAGGAATGATGAGCTTTCCTGCTGTAACTTCTTTCATGAATGCTCTCTCCCTTCTGCGTATAGTACTTTTCATGACACCCACCATTCTGGGGACACAACCAAGGGCCTCCCCACGCAAGGTGTTTGCAGGCTGTTCCGGGCTTAATCTTGCAGTCTTCTCTCCACCATCTCCTGATGTGGCCTCCTCTTTATTGGCTCCCTCTCTCCCAGCGGGGCTTTGTTCTCCCCCAAGTGTCTTTGAAGGCTGGGTGCCAGGCCTCCTCCCTACCTTCCTTCCCCACCTCCCTTCCCCCTGCTCTCTCCAGGCCTCCTTCCAGGACCTTACGCCCCTCTCAAGCCCTGCTCCTCCATGAAGTCACAGCGACCCCGGCTAATGCCTTTCATTCACACTTTGGAGACTTGTCTGCAGCTTTTATTTCAGATGGTTTCCTGCCTCCTCTCTTTTCCTGTGTGCGTGTGTGTATGTGTTGTGTGTGTGTGTGTGTGTGTGTCTATGCAGTGTCCCAGGGCGCTGTAAGCTGAAGAGCGTGGGTGTGGGAGTCTCTCTGTGTACCTGTGGAAGCACACAGTTTGCACTCAGTGAACATTAAAGAGCAAACCCTTGCTCTGGGCACTGACAGAGCCCCAGGGTACCTGGCACAGACTGGGGACAGAGGCGGGAGAGCTGAATAGCAGTTCGGGCCCACAGCAAGCCCAGACAGCAAACACCAGTTACCTGCTTGCTGAGTGACTGCAGGGAGGCTGTGAGGGCTGAGATGAGAGCTCACCAGGCCTGCATCTTGTGGGGCGGAGGGGGGAGGTTATATGGAGAAAGTGGGGTTTGAGCTGGAGCTTAGAAAAATAGGTGGATTTATAAAAGTAGAGAGAAAAGATCATTTCTGGTGGAAGCTGAAGTGTGCTTACTGGGAGAAAAATATTCAAATTACTGGGACATTATTGTAGAGCAGAAAGCTGTGGAGATCACAGAATAACCTGCTCTGCACGGTGGCGTGGACAAAATACTCCACTTAGTGCAGGGACAGTGGCTGCTGCAGCCTCGGGGTCCAGATCTGTTGCTTCCTGGGAGGCAGGGGAGCCAGTCACCCCGCTTTGCACTTAGCTGCCGCTGCCAAAGGGCTGCTCTCTATCAGATAAAAGAGATTTTGTATGTCTTGAAGATACTGTTATATTTCCTGCTGATGCACTCTTCAAATTGCTAACATACACTTCATCCTGAGCACTCTATAATCAAGTGTAAAACCAAAGAAAATGCTTTCATGAACTGCTTTAAAAAATTTCTTTCACTTAGGACTAAAAGCACGAAGAGCCCTGGTATTAAGGGGAAATATATTTTAAATCATACAACCGTCTGCAACATCAAGGGACAGACTACCAGTTCTGCCGGTTGTGGACAGGAGGGGCCCACCCTTTGTCTTATCCCTTACCAATTGTTATTTTATTTATTTATAGATATACTTTTTTTGCATAGAAGAACTGGGGTTTAGGCCAGAGGTGCAGGAGTGGGGATTCACCAGAGATAGAGTGGGGAGCAGAACAGGCAGATCTACTGAAATCCACTGCTAAGAGCAGCAGTGGCAGGACAGGAGAAGTCTGCTGTGCCACGTGGGTCAGCTCCCTGGCTGGGGACCAAGCCTGTGCTGCAGTGCTGTGGAGAGCTTCATAGTGCTGAGACTTAAACCCTAGGGCCCCAGGGAGGCCCGCCCATCAATTTTTTTACGCACTTCTTTTTGTTTCCTGTGTAGTCTTGGTCTATTCCAAGTGCTCCAGCGGAAATGGGCCTTGGAGGATGATGCCCTTATCCACCTCACTCCTCCCCTCCTGCAGACGAAAACAAAATCCGAGATTCTCAGAAAGGAGCCTGGCAGTGTCCCTCGCTGGGATCTGCTGTCTGCTGGGGGGCGGGGTGAGGTGTCTGTGGAAAGCACGCTGGCGCCTGGCCCGCTGGCCCCACTCTGGGAATAGCTAAAGCACCCGGTCTCCTGTGCAGCTCAGCTGTGACCTGCGACTCAGGGCCAGGTGCTGGTGGAGGGCGGCTCGCGGGAGCTGCGCTACAGGGCTTCAGGGTAGCTTTTCTTATTTCTGCTCGGCTGCCTAGGAGAGCTACAGAGGATTGTGCCAGATGTTTCTGAGTTTATAAATTCTTCCAAAGTTGTACATTTTTCTCTCTCTCTAATTAGAGATGTGTTTGTCTTTCTAAAGATGTATTTATATGGATGTAAATAATCATCTTTATAGACACTTAAAATTTGTGAGCTCAAGTGTTCTAACTTCGTGAATTCTTATGTGTTCTCAGAAATTGACTAAGCTGCTGCTCTGTGGCTCAGAGTTGGTGACCAATATCCAGGTGGCCACAGACATCAGGGAGATCCACAGGCGGGTGGAGGAGGAGGACATAAAGCGGCAGAGGTAAGGGCCCCGCTCAAGCCGAGGACTCACCGTCTCCTCTTTGGGCCCCTAGGCGCTCCCCGATCTTTGGAAAGTGGCCCGGGGAGCCCTGTTCTTGCTCCTCACATGCCCTCCCCTCGGCCTCCCTCCCTCGCTGTCTGGGCGGGCGCTTGAGGCCCTGCATGCCCGCTGCTCTGTTGAGAGGCAGCTTCTGGAGCTGAGCAGGCTCAGAAGGCTGCTCAGCATCTTTCTATTTGCAGAATTGAAAAGCTGGAGAATGAAGTCAAGACCAGCCAGGACAAATTTGATGAGATCTCTGTGAAGTGGGAGGAGGGCAAAAAGAAGAGAATCCCCCAGGACCTGTGGGACATGCTCACTGCCCAGCAGGTGCACTGCGCCGGGCTGATCGAAGACAAGAACAAGCTCATCAGTGAGCTGCAGCAGGCAAGCCCGGCCTCGGCCTGTGGGAGCTGGCGGGCGGCGCTGGGCGACAGGCTTGCTTCTCCTGAGCGGGAAACAGGTGCAGTCTGACGTCTCCACTCCGAGTGCTGCACAGCTCAGGGGATACACTTCCAGCCAGAAGGAAAAGCTTGGTGATAATTGGAGAATAGTTGGCTACTTAAGGAAAAGATGTTTCATGTAAATGTTTATGATTTGATGGTTTTTTTTTAAAAGATTTATTTATTAAAATTTATTTAGGTTTATTTATTTGTGCACACAAGAAGTGGTTCTGCAGGACAGAGGTGCAGGCACAGGGGGTGGTGAGAGGAGTCACCAGACATAGTGGGGAGTAGAACAGGCAGATGGACTGAAATACACTGCTGAGGGGAGCAGCGGAGAGACAGGAGAGGTCTGCCATGCCTTGTGGGTCAGCTCCCTGGCCGGGGATTGAACTCGTGCCACAGTGGCTGCTGATAGCGTCACAGTGCTCACTGTACTTTAACCTGCTGCGCCACCAGGGAGGCCCCCGATGTTATGGGCTTTTTTTTTTTTTTTTAGGATTTATTTATTTGTGCATACAGAACTGGGGTGCAGGCCAGAGGCTCAGGGGCGGTGAGAGGCTTCACCAGAGACAGAGTGGGGAGCAGAACAGGCAGATCGACGAAGCACACTGCTGAGGGGAGCAGCGGGCGGGTCAGGAGAGGTCTGCCACGCCATGTGGTCACCTCCGGGGCAGGCGGGGATCGAACTCATGCGGAAGCGGCTTTAGATTCTCAGTGCTGTGCTTTAACCCTCTGCACCACCAGGGAGGGCCCCGATGTTATGTTTTTAACTTAAGTCCACAGTGGAAATCAGCTCTTGTTGGAACCTGGACTCCAATTGCTCCGCGGGGTTGTGCGAGGCTTTGTGGGTGCCTTCAGGGGGATTTGCAGCAGGCAAAGTGTGGGGGCTCACCCCACTTTGCCCGGCCAGAGCTCGGCTCACAGGGCAGCCCACTCTGCTGCTTGCCCTGCATTTTCTCCTGGGGCTCAGCTCCTGCTTCGGAAGCCACGTTCCCTTGTACAGTGAGTTCCTGATGTTCACAGGCTGCCGTGAGGGGCCCAGGTGGTGTGCACCTGGTGCTCTTGTTTCCGTCAGCCGGTGACAGCCTTTCACCTGCCCTTTTGTAGGAGTTAAAAGCCAAGGATGACCAATATGTGAAGGATTTGAAGAAGCAGTCCGATGATATCTGCCTGCTCGTGGAGAGGATGGAAGAACAAGTGAAGACGGCCATGACGACCTTCCAACAGGAGCTCCACTACATCGAGGTAGAGGGAACAGAAGAGCTGCGCTCTGCCCCGGGGAGCCCTGGGAGGGTGCGGCCTGCCCCGGCTGTCTCGGGGTCCTCTGTTTCTGTCTGCTCTGGAGTGCCATCAAGTTACTCTTCCAGTACTAGGCAGGTGTCAGCTGTGCATCGGGCCGTCCACCATGAACAAAACACAGCTGCGGTGGAGCCGGTGTCTCGTAGGAGACAACCAGGTCACCCACAAGTAAATTGCTAAATAAATAACTCGATGGTGGTGATAAGTGTTTCGAAAGAGTATGAAACAAGGCAAGGGTGAGAGCTGTGGCGGAGGGAGGTTGGGGTCCCCCAAGTGTCAGGCACGTGTGAGCTGCTCCCACTTAAGTCCTGAGACTTACCCCTGCAGTCAGGAAGCGGGTGGGGAGGATTCAGGAATCCCTGCTTTGAATTTGAGTTGAGAGGGACCTGCACAAAACGGAAAAGAGCCCAAGGGGGGGCCTCCTCTCTGGACCACAGGGGCTCATGGCTACGTTCCCAGGGGAGCCCTCCTGG
>NW_004567121.1:27430822-27434140 GCF_000260355.1 Condylura cristata | reverse complement strand
GGGTCAGGGGAGGTCTGCGCGGCATGTGGGTCACCTCCAGGCGGGGATCGGACTCGTGCTGAAGTGGCTTTAGCTTCTTAGTGCTGTGCTCTAACCCGCTGCGCCACCAGGGAGGTGCAGCACACCCTTTTAAGGATGTGAGTTGCCACTTTATTTCAGAGACAGAAAGTACAAAGAAATACCTGCACCAAGGTCTAGTGGGTTTTTTTGTTTGTTTTTCTTTTAAGGATTAAAGACATCTGACCGCTGGCCCTCCTTAGGTTCTTAATGGAGCACCCCTCTGGGAGCTCCCGGAGTGGGGGCCCCAGGAAGCCACACACACCGTGGCCTGAGAGTGCACGTCTTGTGTCCCAGGGGCTTCCGGGGGCCAGCAGGCGCTCCAGGGTCAGGCAGTCTCAGACCCTCCACGGTGTCGCGGGTCAGCTCCGGCAGGACGGGCAGGACCTGACTTGCCGCTTGTCTTGGCCGCCTCTAGCTGGAGTACCTGATGAACCGCATCAAGAAAGTAGAGGAGTACGAGAAGCAGCTGAACAAGCAGAGAATCTGGGACTGGGAAGAGTATAACATGATCAAGATCAAGCTGGAGCAGGACGTGCAGGTGTGCCTGGTTCCTCCGGAGGTGTTGGGGTGCAGCGTGGGGGCTCAGCCGCCACCGTAATGTTCCAGCAGCCGTCCGCTCGAGTATGTGTTACTGTCTGAGTTCTTTTACGTGACCAATGTCTTCAATACACCAGGGGGAGCTGCCAGCTGGGTCAGTGCTGACGGGTCTGCGGACCTTGACGCGTGAGGCGTCGGGAGGCTGAGTCTAGCTGGGAAATAGCCCTCAGTGAATCAGAGGCCCAGCGTGGCACCGTGGTACCACGCATTGCAGGCACTTAGCGCACCGGGTGGCTAAGTCTCACTGGTGTGTGTAAAGGGAGAATCCGCCATCAGCGCTTCTCTGTGGGGTGCTGAGCTTCTGAGGCAAAGCTGCTGAGGTAGTAAATGGTGAGTCTTGGGGCCACCTGGGGCTGTCCGGCCCCATACCCCACACCCCACATCCTTCCTCTTATCCATCCAGCAGTCGGCTGGGCTGTGCAGTGAGGCACATTCTGATTCCCCACGGCAAAGAGCCTCTGCTCATTAGAGCCACTCAGTGTAACAAAGCCAGACGAAGAGACTGTGGGCTCACAAAGCAGCAAAGGCGAATGGCTTGTCTGCTCCAGAGTGGGGGCAGGTTCCGGAGGGTGAGGTCGGCCTTCTATTTTGTGTTTCCCAGCCTACTATTTTGTGTTTCCACACCAGTTTTAGAAAAATCACCTCTAGTTACATGATTTTAATTTTTAAAAGATTTTATTTACATTTTGCTCTTGTTTGCTAGTGAGTTGTTGGCCCAGAGCCAGCCAAAGAGAGAGAAGGAACCTATATGAGTAATATAAAAGAGTGAGCAGAAAGGGGTGTGGGCTGGCTAGGAAATTGCTCCTCTCTGCAAAATGGGGTCCAGGGCTTGAGACTGGGGATAAAGAGGCCCCTTGGGGTCACTAGGGTCAGCCCAGAAGGCCAGAGGGAAAGACTGTTTCAAATTTCTTCCTGCAGGGGTGTGGAGGGCGGTTGGCAGGAGCAGTTTCCCCAGGATAAAGGGGGGAGGCGTGTGAGCAATCCCTGCGGTAGCTTTAACAGTGAAGGACTTTTGCCACAGATTAGACCATGATCTGGATAAATTATTCACAAGAACCAAGCCCTAGGTCTTGTCATTAATCTTGGGGACATAAGGTATAATTTTGCCAACTATCTTTGGAGAATTCAATCCGCCAAGGCATTTAACAAAATCAGTTACAACAACAACATTTTAATAGAAAACAACAACTAATGTATGAAAACCAAGGATAGTTCTATATTGAGACTAAAACTTGGGATCAAGTTAACATGGCGTCATCAATACTGGAATTATGCTGCTGGTGTAGCATAAGGCATGGAAGACGAATGAAAAACTAGCTTAGCTCATGTCATCTGCTGCAGACTGCTGTAGCAAGCGCGCTGTGACTTCAGCCCTGTGCCCTCAGGAGGGGCATGGCGAGCAGAGGCTGGCGTGGGGCAGGACGGAGCTGCAGGAGGGCTGATCTGTGGCCGGGGGAGGCAGTCAGCCTGGGGCTGCCGGCCGCACCTCCCTCCCCTGGTCCTAGGATCACACGCTAGCGAGGAGGGAGAGGAACATTCGCCACGAAAGGAAACCAAGTCAGCTGACATTCAGCCATACACACAAGCAGAGAAGAAAGTGTAAATTAAGACAACCGGTGACGGGCTTTTTGACGATGAAATCAGCACAGATTTAAATTCTTTCAGGTCACAGATAACAAACGTGATCTAATTAGAGTTTCGTGCAGTGAGCTCAGAGAGTGAAAGCCTTACCAAGCAGCCTTGTAAATTCTGATGTTTAACGTGGCGATACTCTAGGGGTGGTGCGATAGATAACCGGCTTGGAATGCAGCTTATGGAGAGCCTTGCTTCGACCTGGAAATTTGACTTCGGACACTCTACCTTAAGGAAGTAAACAAAATTGACACCCCCCCCCAATTTTACAGATATTTTCCCAACATTACTTTTATAGTTTTGAAAAATGTAGAACTGCACATACACAGCTATTTCAGAGACACTTAATAAGTGAGTCCGTAAAACATGCACAGTTACAATTACGTTCATAAAATCTTCTCGGGGAGAATTCTTGTGCTGTGATGTCCAGGGGAAGAGCAAGCTATAAACTGCAGCTGCAGCTTGATCTCCGTTGTGAAGACGTGCCTGATGCGTTGGCAGAAGTTGCCTCTGGGAGGTGGAATAATGGGTCTTTTCTCCTCCCTCTTCTTTTCCCCTCAGAATACTTCCTGAACAAATATTACTTTCACTACCAGGAAGTTTTTACAAGGAAATGCATGCCAACTAGAGAAAGAAAATATAGCTGGGGCTAGCGTAAACTGAGAGCAACGCTGAGTTGCCCTCCCCGTGGCCAAGATGATCTTCCTTTGCCCACAGGTTAAAGAGTAAATGTTGTGGGCTTCTGTCCTGACAGAGACGTCTGTATTCTTGTCCCATCACATACATTTAAAACTTTCTAGGATAATTAAATAGAATACTCGTGACTCATTCCCTAGATTACAACATGGGGGCGGGGCGGGTTCCACATGGACCTTAGAAATGACTCCCCCTCCTTTGTTCGCCTCTGCCCCCCTCCCAGCCACCCCCAACCTGGGGATGACTCAGACACGGTGGGGCAGGGGAGGCCTGGAATCCCCCAGCTGCCTGGAACCCCCATCTCTGTTGATTCCTTGGCGAGGCCGTCAAGGT
>NW_004567121.1:27426974-27430714 GCF_000260355.1 Condylura cristata | reverse complement strand
GGGGAGGCTTGGAAACGCCCTTCATGTCGCTGTTCTCCCAGAACCTGATTACACTTAATTGCATTCTCTGCTCCTGCCTTCTGCCAGGTTTCTATCCAGAAAGGCAGGCGAAAACCTGTCTTTATTTGCCTTCCCCAGGGCCTTACCCCTCTCTCATCATTTTTCCACTGCCTGAGCGATCTTTCTCTCCACTGCCTGGACTGGTCACCCACTCCCTCACGGCCTTCAGGACAAAGCTTTCATGTCCTGGCCTGTGAGCCGACACTGTCAATCTGAATCCCGACTATTCCCACACCTTAAATTGCTTTTGGGTTTCTCCAAACTCCTCACTCCTCTTGCCTCTCCTGGTGCTCACGTCCCTTCCCCAAGAGTCTCAGTTAGATATACCGATGCCCTCTTTTTGGGGATGCCTGCTCTGGTCTCACGTCACAGGAAGTGCCCCCTCAAGGACCCCATGCCACCCTGTGCTTTCCCACTCCTTGTCCCCTGTGCTTGGCCACCTGTCCCTCTCCTAGCTAGGGCAGGGCCATGCCTTTTGCACTCAATCAATAACTGCCGAGTGAATGAATACAGCTAAGGAAATTCAGACAGTAAGGATGTTGTGTTTGTGCTATAAAGTGAACACAACTTGCTAAACACTGGTACCGCTGACAGGAGAGTGCGGGGATGTTGCACGTCTCCATGGCGATGTTAATTCTCATGATGTGTCCAGCGAGTGGGGTTTAGTTCTGCCTCCAGACACCTGGAGCAGAGTGCCAGGGCTTGACAGCTCTGACTCTGTCCCTCCTCCTGAGGTCCGCAGGCCTTAGCTTGCCACTGAATGACTTCTGTTTTTTCTAATTTGCCTCTAATGCTTTTCTAAGAATTCAGGGGGAGACGCTTGTCCTCTGAGATGACTCCACAGAGAACTCTCAGGGGCTCTCAGGCACAGCAAAGCAGGGTCAATTAGTGTTATATTTTTCAATTAAGTAAAATTTCCCCCTCACATTGTAACATGTTGTACATTTTTGTACAATATTTTATTTCTCCCTTCATCTGTAGTCCCCATAATTCTCCTACCCCTGAGGCATCTGTGACCATTCACCATATGATCTGGCAATTCACTCCTGGGTATATATATATACCCAAAGGTCACAGATACACTAATTTGAAGGGAAACCTGCACTTTTATTTGCAGCACTATTTTGTTTATTGCATTGCTATTTACAATAGCTATGGAAACAATATAAATGTCCCAAAACAGACAAATGGATCAAAAACATGTGGCATATATACACAACAGAATATTACCCAGCAATCAAAAAGGGAAACTTATGTCAAGAACTGAAAGGGATTATACTAAGTGAAATAAGTTAGAAGGAGAAAGAAAAACATTGGATGGTCTCATTTACAGGGGGAGTATAGGGAAACCGAACAAGGATTAGGAAAAAGACAAAACTTGCAGGCAATCATAGATAGTAGGCCTACAGCAGGAGTGAGGGGAGGGAGAAGGGTCAAAACGGCAGGGAAGAGCATACATATTTTTTTTTTTAAAGATTTATTTATTTGTGCATACAGAACTGGGGTACAGGCCAGAGGCTCAGGGGCGGTGAGAGGCTTCACCAGAGTGGGGAACAGAACAGGCAGATGGATGAAGTACACTGCTGAGGGGAGCAGCGGGCGGGTCAGGAGAGGTCTGCCACACCATGTGGTCACCTCCGGGACAGGCGGGAATCGAGCTCATGCGGAAGCGGCTTTAGATTCTCAGTGCTGTGCTTTAACCCGCTGCGCCACCAGGGAGGGCCACATATTATATTTTAAACTTCAGATTCTTGAGCAACAACTTCAGCAGATGAAAGCAACTTATCAGCTAAACCAAGAGAAGTTAGAGTACAACTTCCAGGTGCTGAAGAAGAGAGATGAGGAAAGCACAGTGATTAAATCCCAGCAGAAGAGGAAGCTCAATCGGTAAGTGAGCAGACATCTTCCTCTGGCCCTTCTATGCTAAAATGGGAGTTATTTAGATTTACTTGTTTCCCTGGCTCTGTATTTCCTATAAATTGTAACTACGGATTTATGGATTCAGTTTACACATTGTTGGCCAGAAAACGTCATAGATGAGGCTTTATATTACATCGTACTAGAATACACATTATATTATCTAGTTGATCTGTTGTTAGAAACATTTGGATTAGCCATGGAGTGACTCATACACTTGTCACTTTGGTAGTTATTGTCAAGTTGCTGTCCTTAAGGGTTGCATTGATCTAAGCAACAGCAACGTAGGAAAATACCTAATTCCCTACAGCCATGGATTTGTGTCTTTATAAGTGAGAAATGGTGTCTACTGTATTTTTGTTTTGTGTTTCTCTTGTGTAAGAAATCAAGCATAGTCTTATATGTGTGTGAAACATTTGTATTTTCTCGTATAGGAATTGTATTTTACATATGAATATATATATATATTTTTAAAGTGGGATCATTGGTCTTTTTCTCATCATTTTTTAGGTACTCCTTATATGTTAGAAAATATTAGCCCCCTCCCCCCTTTTATAGGAATAGCAACTATCTTAAACTGGTTTTCTGTTTGAGCTTGCTTGTGAACTTTTGCAAATATTTTAAATTCACATGCTGTTGAATTTGTCACTGTTCTCCTTTATGGCTTCTGGGTCTTAACTCACTTTACAAAGGATTTATAACATGTTTTCCAGAAATACATTTATAGTTTTATTTTTGAGCACTTAAACTTTTCATCGATTTGAAATTTATGTGAGTGTACACAGATAGTTCACGATGTAACTCTTAACTCTTTAATTTTCTTCAGATGGCTAATGATTACCCCAGTATCACTCCTTACTGATAAGAGATGACAACCTTATTACTTAATTTTTCTCTATATTTAGTTTTTTTTTTTTTTCTGTTCCATTTGTCATTTCAAGGGCCAATACCACACTGTTTTAATGATTTGGTCGCTATAATATGTTTTAATATCCTACAGGATTACTTGTCCCATATTACTTTCTAAAAATACAACCAACTTTGCTTCTTTATGCCAGTGATATACCTTGAACTGTATGTACACTCAGATAAAGTTCAAATACACCAAAAATTTAAGAGTAAAACAATGAAACTGTAAAACTATCACTGTCATTTCCAGTGTACAGTTTCTGAAACCAGCCTGGCCTCCCTGCCCAGGTTTCTACTCCTGCACCCTCTCCTCTTCACCTCTCACTCCTCTCAGGACTTCTTGCTCAGTTTCCCTCTGTGGCCCAGGCCTGAAGCACACCCCTGGGATTTATTTTTGACTTAATAATGCCTATGGTTAGATGTTCCTAGAATGTTGTAGTTATGAAAGTGGATTGGATGTTCCCTTTTTATTAGAGACTAAATTGAATACTTTCTGCATGTTATTGGGGATGAAAATATGAATGATGAACATGTTTTGGGGTCCTTTTGACTTTCAGGGTAATGCTAAAGAGGGATTTTTTGTTGCTGTTGTTTTCAGAATTTTTAAACTTAAAATACATTGACCTTCAACCTTTCTATTTATATGTAAATAGGATCCTGACATAAGATCAGTAGTTAAAAGTCTGAGGGATGGTCCAGGTGTAAAACTCTGTGCCTGCCAATTTATTTCATAGACGTTTCCAAGCACAGAGCCCCCCTTGGCAGTGAAACAGGGGTGTGGCAGTGAAACAGGGGTGTGGCAGTGAAGCAGGGGTGTGGCAGTGAAGCAGGGGTGTGGCAGTGAAACAGGGGTG
>NW_004567121.1:27419933-27426824 GCF_000260355.1 Condylura cristata | reverse complement strand
CAGGGGTGTGGCAGTGAAACAGGGGTGTGGCAGTGAAACAGGGGTGTGGCATGCCCAAGCTATAGTGCAGGTGGCCAGGGGGTAACTGTTTCTTACTGATCAGAAACTGCCCACTTCCTTCCCTTGCAAGGCAGGGTATAAGCTCATGCCCCTCACACTTTGTGTAAACATCTTTTCATTATACTGTGCTCCACTTTTCATACTGTAGTGACGAGATGATTATCTGACTAGGTGATTCATGCCTGTATTCAAGCACATCCTTGTGTTTGTCTTTGTATTCAAATATATTTTTGGCCCAAGAGAGACTGCGTGCTTAATGAGTATATGGTGACCGAATGCATGAATTACTGGATCTGCTGAGAGTATCAGCAATTTGAGAATGGAGGACCCATGTATTATAGGTTTGCGGTGTGCAGTTTCCATCTCAAGTTGAGGTAGGCGATTTAAGTAGGGGACTATTTTTTTTAATTTTTTAAAGATTTATTTATTTATACATACAAGAGCTGGGTATAGGCCAGAGGTGCGGGGGCTGAGAGAGTGGGGAGCAAAACAGGCAAATTGACTGAAATGCACTGCTGAGGGGAGCAGTGGGCAGGACAGGAGAGGTCTGCTGTGCCGTGGGGTCAGCTCCCTGGCCGGGGATCGCACTGGTGCTGCAGTGGCTGTGGGTAGCTTCATAGCGCTGAGACTTAACCCATTGCACCACCAGGGAGGCCCAAATGGGGGACTGTTAAAATATGGTTTGGCCTGGAGAGTGGCGCTGATATGTGGGGCGCTGAGGAAAATTCAGCCACACTCTCTTGAGCAGGAGGCTGCCTCTCAGGCAGGTTGGGCTCCTGGAATGTGTGTGGAGTTCTGGACGCTCCATGCCTCCAGCCCCTTTCCTTCCGGCATGGCACCTGGACAGTTGGAAACATGTGGGGACTTTCTGTCCTTCTACCTGCTGGGCCTGGCATCGTAGAACAGAGTGAAGCAGGTAAGAGAAGCACACATGCCTTCAGCTTCAGGCCAACGCCTTCTTCTTCCTCGCCCCAGCCTACACGACATACTCAACAATCTGAGATCAAAATACGCCAGGCAGGTAAAGTCATTTCAGGAGGAAAACTGGTCACTAACCTCAGACTACAAACGCCTTGTGATACAGTTCAAGGAGCTCCAGAAAGCCATGAGGTATTTGGGGGCACAGGTCCCGAGACTCTTGTCCTCGGATCGAGGTTGTGGGGTGGGGCTGGGGGCAGCCATGTCTTCTTGAATTTCGATGTCACCCACCTTTGGGGAGCTGGGCCAGAGGCCCCTTGTGTTGTCATCCTTGTCCCTTCATTTGCCCGTTTGGGGGTGGCACCATGGCTTGGCCTCGGTTCTTACCCTGCTCCCAACTGGGGGGCCTGGGGAAAGTTGGCCATCCCCCCTAATTCTCCTTCACAGGCATTTTGCTCTTATCGACGAGAAGCAGTTTCGGGAAATTTGGCTGATGAATGAAGAGGAGGCCAAGGGTTTGATCCGCACAGCCTTTGATGTCGACAGGATCATCCATGTGCAGCACCTGGGGCTCCCCTGGACAGCCCCCGATTTGTGGTTCCTGAAGAATGTGGGGCCCATCTCTCAGCAGCAAAAGTCTGCCACACAGATACTAGAAGAAGTGCTGATGCAAACAGGTGACTGGATCAGGGTCCTGGAGCCTGAGGGGCCCTCAAGGAACAGCGGGTTGACCCGTCCACTCGACAGGTCAGGAAGTGAAGGCCAGCAGGCTCGGAGGGCTGGAGTGCAGCTGGTTGACCTGGCTTCTAAGGCTCCTCTGCACAGCTTTGCCTCTCAAACTGTGTTATAAACTGACCGATCTGGAGGCTCGGTCAGATTCATGTGTTCCTGCCTTTTGCAGCCTCTGGTAACCATAACCTAAGATCCACAACGTGCACTGGTGATGGCAAAATGGGGATAGTCTAAGCCCTATCGCCGTGCCTTCATCTCATTCTTTTCTCTCTTCTGAAGTGAGAACCTTCCCCCCACCAGCTATTTGTCACCCTAAGATACAGTTTTAGAGGAAGAACAGGGCTTATCTTTTTCCACTTACCACTTTCCAGAGTAGGCGGTTCGGGTGTCTGGCGTTTCCCAAAGGCGGCGGCTGATGTTTGTCAGACACTTACACAGACCCTGTGTGTTTGGCTCACTGCAGTCACCTTGCAGATGCTCACGGCCGTCTTTGGTCTCGTCCCCTTGTGTTGGCTTCTGGGTTCCTTTGACACAAAGGAGTTTTTTTTTTTTTTTTAAGATTTATTTATTTATGCACTTAAGAACTGGGAGACAGGCAAGAGGTGCGGGTGAGAGGAGTCACCAGCGACAGAGTGGGGAGCAGGACAGGCCGATCCACTGAAATGCACTGCTGAGAGGAGCAGCGTGTGGGTCAGGAGTGGTCTGGTGCGGCCTGTGGGTCAGCTCCCTGGCCGGGATCCAACTGGTGTTTCAGTGGCTGCTGATAGCGTCATAGTGCTGCGCTTTAACCCGCTGCGCCACCAGGGAGCGCCCTCAACCCCAGTAGTCTTTTATAGCTTCCTGGATTTCCGAAATGCCCGGATGTTCCAGGCTCATATTATGTTTTCCCTGCTTCATGTCTGGAGATAGCCATTTTTCTCCCGGGAGCCCTGACCCCTGCGATGAGGGTGGTATTCTGGATCCGCAGCCTGGGAGTTGGGGTGCTCGTGCAGCTTTGGCAGCGGTGATTGTTTCTAGGCCTCTTGGAAGACCAGACAAGCCTCAGGGGTGGTTACACCTTAAAGATGTATTTACTTAAGCATAGAAGAAATGGGGTACAGGCCAGAAGTGCGGAGGGTGAGAGGATTCACCAGAGACAGAGCGGGGAGCAGAGCAGGCAGATAGACAGAGTCCACTGCTGAGGGGAGCAGGGGGCGGGTCAGGAGAGGTCTGCCGCGCCATGTGGGTCAGCCCCTGGCTGGGGATCTTACCCGTGCTATAGCTTGATAGCTGTCTTTAACCCCTGCACCACCAAGTAGACCCTGTCCAGATAGTTTTCACTCCTACCACAACCTCTCTTCCCCTGCTTATAAGAAGCTTTGTCCAGCATACAGAGTCTTCCAGGGACTTTTCAAAAGGGCACATTACTTAGGGAAAGTCGTTTGGCTGTTTCTCAAAGTAACCAAGACCAAGGAATTACCTTTTTCTTCCCCTCTCTGGCTCTTCTCTATGACCCATCTGCAGGAGAGGAGGGCACAGAAGAGGGTATCTCAGAAACAGAGTCATACCTGGACCTGCCAAAGCAAATTTCAGAGAAGACGACCAGAAAGCTGCTGATGCTCCTGTGTGACGAGTCGGTGAGGCTGGCTGGGCTCCTGGGGGCGGCTTCCGCTCCTACCCTGGCTGCCTGATGATGACTCCGACTGGGCCACGGGACAGGCCAGCCCAGTGGACAGGAGTGGGCCAAGCCCTCAGGGCAGAGTGGGGGTAGGGCCAAGCCACTGGGGGCTGGGACCCCTGGGGCTGCACAGGGCCACAGTGGCCCAAGGGCAGCTCTTCTGAGGGACGTGGTTGGGCACTCACAGGTGTGCTCCAGTGTCCCCTCAGGCGCTCCCCCTCCCCAGTGGCCCCTGGGTGGCTCCCTCCCAGGCCCTGTGCACCCTGCTTTAGCTCCACGCCTCCCTCTCCTCTGGCCCGGTGCCTGCTGCTGTGTTCTGGAGAATTTAGGGGCACTGGGTGGGCAGGCCCCTGTGTCCGGGCCAGGTCTGGACCGCCGCAGGCAACTCAGGTGTTCGCCCGCTGGCTTGTGGGTGCGGTGGGCCTTTACGCCCCGTTGAGCTTCGCCCTCATACCCGGGAATGGCTGAGGCAGGCCCAGGAGGCCTTCCTCGTGGCCTGTGGCTCTACGCTTCTCTCTGGGCTTCCGCTCCTTGGCCACCCTTGCTGGCCTCGCAGGGCGCCTGCAGGCCCGAGCACTCCTTCCCGAACGCTGTCCTGCCTGTCCGCAGGGTTTCCTCATAGAGAGCAAGCTGCTGAGCCTCCTCCTGCCGCTGGAGCAGAGCGAGGGCTACCTGCTGAGGCTGGACGCCATCTTCTCCGTGAGTCCCGCTGGGCTGAGTGGCGGGGCAGCGGAGGGAGGGTCATTCTCAGCGGGCGTCCAGGTTTCTGCAGCACTGCCTCAGCCCGGGAGTAGGCTTGGGCTTCCAGGAGCGCCCCAGGCGCAGGGCCCCCCTTTAGTCAGTCGTGTTAACGTGTCACCCTTCTGCTGGCTCTCAGGTGATAGGTCCCCCAAGCCCCTGAACTAGATGTGTGTTCAGCCCCCTCTAGCATTCTCACATCCATCAGGCTCACGGCAGCTGTTCCTGGCTTGCTGGCCTGTCCCAGGGCTGAAGGCTGCTCTGGGCGGGGCGGGGCGGGGCGGCAGTGGGCCCAGCCAGGCCTCAGGCTCTCAGGGGCTGCCTGAGCCGGTGGGCGCCTCCAGGGGGTGCTGGAGCCATCTTTCTGTCTCCCCCAGGCCCTCAGAATTGAAAGTGAGGATGACCTGTATAAGCTGGTGAAATTCTTTCTCAGATACCAAGTCCATCACTCACCGTCTGTCCAGGTAAGGGAAAGAAAGTGCAGTCAGAAGAGGGCACTCCGACCCCTCCCCACGGCCACTGCTGTCTCTGGGTACTGTCTCGGGGAAAGGCTGAGGGTTTGGTAGCTAACACAGCATTGCCCTTGCTATTGCTATTATTTTTTTAACCGGTGAAGGGAAGAACAGCTGGGATGGAAAGCTGTTCTCACACTGAGACCCAAGGGATTCTCTCCTCAACCCTGCTCTCACCTCGGTGGGACCCAGGCCTGCTGACCTTAAAGCGTTTTGCTCTGTCAGCCCTCCCTGCAAGGCGGGGTCTGTGTGCAGCACCCGGTGTGACAGTATGGGCTGTTGTCACAGTCAGCATGCTAAAAACATTATGAAAACTTAGTCTAAAGAGATTTTAATTTAAAAAATATTTTTGGTATTCTAATTCTAGAGTGATATGCTTCTAGAAAGAACCAAAAAGAGGGAAAATATATATTTGATCGCATTAAAAATTTCTGTAGCGGCCCCTCCCTGGTGGCGCGACAGGTTAAAGCGCAGCATTAGCAAGCTGGCCGCAGCCGCTTCAGCACAAATTCCATCCCCAGCCCGGAGCTGACCCACGTGGCGCGGCGGACCTCTCCTGGACCGTGCCTGGTCTGCTCCCCGCTCTGTCTCTGGTGAATCCGCCCCCACACCTCTGGCCTGTACCCCAGTTCTATGTGCATAAATAAATCAATCTTTAAAAAAAAAAAAATCCTGTATACAATGGAATATTACGCAGCAACCAAAAAAGAGAAACACATGCCTTTTGCAGCAACTTGGATGGAGCTGGAAAAGATCATGCTTAGTGAGATAAGCCAGAAAGAGAAA
This sequence comes from Condylura cristata, assembly GCF_000260355.1. Lineage (NCBI taxonomy): Eukaryota > Metazoa > Chordata > Mammalia > Eulipotyphla > Talpidae > Condylura > Condylura cristata. The sequence continues at coordinate 27,421,421 of NW_004567121.1, read as the reverse complement.
GAAAAATACCGGATGGTTTCACTCATAGCAGGAGTGTAATGGACCAGGCGAGAAAATAACAAAAATAATGAACAACCATATACCAGAGACATTTTGCGGGGGTGGAGTGGGGAATGGGATCAAAAATGGGGGGGGGGAGGGAAATGCACGGGATTATGGTGATGGCACACGGGTGATTTGGTGATGGGAAACCCGCGGGGATTACAATTGAGATGGGGAAAAAAATGTACAAAATGATGTAAAAATAAACTGTTATAAAATAATAAAAAAATGTGGAAAAAAGAAGAAAAAGTCCTGTAGAGTAGAAATCCCTTAAGCAAACTAAATGCAGATGACGAGACCACTGGTGGACATAGTTTCCTCTTCCTGCCTTCATGCATCTGCGCTGTGCTCCCTTCTCCAACTCAACCCCATCTCTGCTGTCCCGCCAGGAACAAAGAAGCCTGATGTCGGCAGTGGAGTCGCCAGAGCAGGTTGACCTCAGGAGCGAGGAGCAGGAGCAGGAGCAGGGGAAGGAGTGGCAGGAGGCGGAGGAGGAGGAGGAGGGAGGAAGCCAGGAGGGAGAGGAGCCCGAAGAGAAGGAGGCCCCCCCTTCTCCCTGGCTCGTGCACCCCAACGATGTCCTCAGGATCCTGGAGGCCTTCGTCATGGGTCTGAAGAAGCCCAGGTGGGCTGTGGTGCTGTGGTGCTGAGAATTGGGGTCCTGACAGGACAGGAGCTGAGCAGATGGGACAGGGGAGCAGAGAAGCAGAGCTGGGCAGCATCCAGGGCCACGCAGAGAGGCCTGGCGCCCTCCGGCCCTGTGCCAGAGCGTGCCGCCGGCCTGATGCGTTTCGTTCAGCGCTCACCCAGCGATGTTTCTGGGACCAGCGCTGCGTCTCTCCCGTGGGGAGCCCTCTGTGGGCAGAGCAGCGGTCACGTCACGTGTCTGGAAGCGCCGCGCTGCGCAGAGGAGGGAGGTCAGCGGCCCCCGCACGTCAGAGGGGCCTCTCGGAATGACACCAGAAGTGGGTTTTCCTGGGTGGAGCAAGTGGGGAAAGGGCCCTTCAGGTTGTCAGGACACAGGGAAGGAATCCCGACAGAGGGGGATGGCGGCGGCGTCCAAGCTTGGGAAGGACAGTCAGGCCCGATGCCGGCCAGTCCTGCCCATGTCCCCGTGGTCCTCGTCTTTTGTCCAGAGTCAGAGAAGCTCGGGGGAGCCGTGAGGAGACAAGCGTTTTGGGGAGGTCATGCTGGCGGCAGAGGGGAGCAGTGGGAGGTTTGCCCAGGTGGAGGCCAGAGATCCCGGGAGCAGCTGTACTAGGGGCTGGGCCCTGCGGGGTTCCGGACAGGAAGGGCGTCGCAGCCAGCTGTCCAGCCGGCCAGGTAGCTGGCTGCTGGAGGGGGGGCGCAGACCCAGTGAGGCTCGCAGAGGCGACAGGCAGGGGTGTAGAGGATAAGCCTGAGTGCTTTCTGGCCCCGCACTGCTTGGGGACCTGGGGGTGCCCA
>NW_004567121.1:27400705-27419508 GCF_000260355.1 Condylura cristata | reverse complement strand
ATTTGCAGGAATCAGCGCCGCTAACTGCCTTTGCTGCCCACAGCCAAGTCCTGACCCAGAGGGCCAAGCTGCTGATGGAGAACAGTTCTCTGGAGCAGCAGAACATAGAGCTCCAGATGCTGCTGCAGCAGTACCTGGAGTCCAAGGTGGGTGACGGCCGGAGGAGGCCGGAGGGGGCCGGAGGGGGCCGGAGGGGGCCGGAGGGGGCGGCCCTGCAGCTGGTGTTAGGAAATGAGGTGTCCTTTGCCCAAGCAAGGGAGCCCCCAGGCGCGACAACAGAAGATCATGTTGTACCTGCAGTGGAGACGGCCGCTGGGCGAGGGGCGGGCCCCTCCCGAATGCCCTGCAGGGCCCTGGGCCGTGGTCCTGGCCCTGGTGCCCAAGGTCTGTGCGGCAGCGGCCAGCGGAAGCTGTGCCGTGGCCAGCAGCGGCCGGGCAGCACGGAGCCCTTCGTGCCTGTCTGCCCTTGGTCCCGGCAGCTGCTCTGCCAGGCGGCCTGCGACCTGACGCTCTCTTCACCAAGGGGAGACCCGCTCCAGCCAGAGACGTTGGGGCCGGCCCAGACCTCCGCTCTTCCTGGTCTGCAGGCCCGGGCCTGGGGGGGCGGTGCAGGGGGGACTGGGGGTTCTGGGAGGGCGTGGGAGAGGGCGCCAGGGCGGAAGCTTAGGGATGCTTCCAGAGGCTGGTTAGGGGGGCAGGAGCCAAGAGAGGCCCGAGACGTCTGTTCCAAAGGAAGCTTCAGATGGTGGCTTCCCGGGCACCTGCGAGCGTTCGGGGAGGGCGTGTGTTGGACATCTGGAGGTCGGCGGGAGAACCCCCATGCGCCCCTGAGCCCCAGAGGTCCTGGAGGAAACATAATGAGCCCTTTGCTCTTTCTTTTCCAGATAAACTCTGAGCTGCAAGTTCCTCCAACACAGGTGTTCCGGGTCCCCACAAAATAGAGCCAGACCCCAGAAGGCTGCCGTGTGAGGCCGACCAGTGTGCCAGGGCACACTGGTGCCTGGCCGCCCTCCGGGCCTGGGCGCTGCCCCTATGGGGCCTGTCAGAAAAGGGGCGGGCCTCCCTGTCTCCCTCAGTCATAATTAAAATTTTTAAAAAGTTGAGGCTGAATCTCCATGAAAGGTCAGCTCTCTCTGGCATGGGCCCCGCCCCCCCGTGAGATGAGGCCACTTAGTCCCAGCTCGGACATGGTGCTGGAGTGGGCCCGGCGCCCTCGTGGCGGCCAAGGCTGGTGGCCGGGGCTCCCTTCTCGTTTCGGGGTTGGGGGGTTGGTTTCTATGGAACTTTGGGGGTTCTTGTACTTTTTAAATTTATTTTTATCAATTTCTTTTTTTACATCATTCTTCATTTTGTGCATTTTTCATCTCTGTTGTAATCCCCATGGGCTTCTAAGAAGCCTTCAGACAGCCCTTGGGTTTGAAGAACCCTTTAGGTGAACTTTGGGGTCTCAGGCCCATCTACCCTGGTGCTCTCCCCCTGTCTGTGATGTGAGGCTTTTCCTGAAGGAGTCAGGGCAGGTGGCCCTGTGCCTCCACCTTGAGCCCTGGCCCATGAGACCACACAAAGGGGGAGAGCCAGAGGTGGTCCCAGCTGGCTTGCCAACTGCAGGTGGCCCCGCGCCCCCCACTTGACCAAGCAGACTCGTCAGCTTCAGTCTCTGATTTCTTTTATTGAGAGCAAGATAACCACTCAAGAGCAGAAGACAGCCAAGAGAAAGCAGCTCGCTGGGGCCGCGGGGTGGGGGGGCTGTGCACTGTGCTCTGGGCCTGCCCGCTGCGGGCCGGGGGTGATAGGAGGGTGCTGGCCGCCTCTGGAGCCGTCCCGGTGGCCGTCCCGGTGGTGCTGGCTCTGCTGGCCAGGCCCTTCTGGGGGGGGGGAGGGCGACACTTTGACTTGCTTGATCTTTTTAAAGCTCTGGGCACCGACCTGTAATGCCAGGCTTGGTGCATTTCATTAGGGCCTTTAACAGGGCTGGAGGGCCTGGGGAGGGTTTGGGCACTCTCCTCTGGAGCCAAGTTCTGAAGAAGGCGCCTGGGCAAGTGGGCCAGACCCCTCACCCCTTCCCACACTTCCTGCCCTCGGGCGGGGCCCAGGGGCAGGACCAGGCAAGCAGTGGGCTGGGCTGGGAAGGTCGGGCACTGGGGAGTGTGCAGCCCAGCGAGCAGGGCACAGGCTCCTGGGCCTGGAGGCCAGCAGGGGACGCCGGCCCCTCAGACGCCCCAGGGAGATGGGGAGTCCACGCCAAAGGAGGGTGAGCACGCGGGCTGGGAGGGGCGTGGTGGGGGGCCCTCACGCCCCGAGGAGCTTCTTGACCATGTAGCCAGGGAGGCTGTAGAGGAAGAGGGCCAGCATGAGCAGGCCCAGCAGAGCCAGCACGATCTTGATGATGAGCCACTTGTACCGGGTGCAGATGAGGTACTTGATGGACTTGAGGGGGTTGAGGAACCAGACGAAGGCCGTGTCGGGTCGGCTGGGGTGGGGGAGTGGAGTCAGGCAGCGGCATCGCCCGGCACCTGCTCCCTCGGCCTGTCTGTACCCCCAGAGGCCCCAGGCCTAAAAGCAAGGCCTGCTTACATCGCCTGTCCTCTCTGCGGAGCGTGCTGACACCCCAGTCTCCTCCCAAGACAGGGACGGCCCTTCTGGCAGGGAGGCAGACCCGGGCCTCCGCCTGGGCGGGTGTGCGGGCCGGGCCCACTGGCAGAGGCAGGCCCTGCACCTGGCAGTTCGGATTCCGAGGCAGCACCTCTGCTCAGTGACTCCCCGTAGCGCCAGAGTTGCCCGGCTCTCGCTCAGAGGGGTCAGGCCCCTCGCCTGTCCCGTGGGCAGACTGTTCCTGCCAGGCCTGCCCACCGTCAGGGTGGGCCCAGGGCCCAAGCCCCCACACAGTGCTGCAGCCGAGAAGCACTTGTCAGCGCTACCTCTCGCCATTTCTCTGCCAAAGCACTGTGGTTTTATAAAATGCCAAGATTCAAGTACTGAAATGTGCTTTTCAACCTCCTGCCCTGCCAACTCCAGCAGGACAGGACGGTGGGGCTGCAGGGTGGGGTGTCCCAGGGCCCTGGGCTTCCGGTCCCAGCTGCGAGGGGCAAGGCGGGCACCTCTTTGAGCCATCGTTTCCCCTCTCACACGAGGGCAGATGAGGCCCAGTTCTCATGAGCGGGATAAGCTGCTGCACGTCCCTGGCCTAGTGCGTACAGCAGTCATGTCCAGTCTGTGGTCAGTGACACTATGGGGACGCTTGACAGTTGCTGTGTGTATGTGTGTGTGTGCATGTGCACAGGTGTGAGCATGCACATGTGCGCACTGGGGTGAGTGTGCACACGTGTGAGCATGCATACCTGGGTGAGTGCATCTGTGTGAGCATGCATATGTGTGAGTGCATGTGTGAGCGTGCGCATGTGGGATCACGAACGCGTGTGGGTGTGCACACGCACGAGAGCACATGTGATACATGTGAGCACATGTGATGCACGTGTGTGATCATGCATGTGTGACTATACACACCGGAACGTGCATGCGTGAGTATGTACATGTGTGCACGTGTGAGTGCAAGTGTGTGAGCGTGCACATGTGATGTGCATGTGTGTGAGCGTGCACATGTGATGTGCATGTGTGCGAGTATACACACATCTGAACGTGCATGTGTGAGTATGCGCATGTGTGAGCGTGCACGTGTTTGAGTATGCACATGTGTGAGTGTGCATCTGCGTGAGTGTGTGCATGTGATGTGCACATGTGCAAGTATATGCATGTGTGAGTATGCACGTGTGAGCACGCACATGTGTGCACATGTGATGTACATGTGTGCGAGTATACACACATCTGAGCGTGCATGTGTGAGTATGCACATGTGAGCGTGCACATGTGTGAGTATGCATCTGCGTGAGTGTGCGCATGTGACGTGCACATGTGTAAGTATATGCATGTGTGAGTATGCACATGTGTGAACATGCACGTATGTGCACGTGTGTGCATGGGTGTGAACACGCGCACATGTAAGCGCGCACATGTGAGAGCATGCACACATGTGAGTGTGCACGTGTGTGTGTTGTATGATCCATGTGCTGCCCAGCCCGAGAGCCCAAGGGCTGGGGGGGAGGAGGGGGCAGTACCAGACCCAGGACTCTGGGGCTCAGGCCCCCAGGATCTTCTTGACCAGGTAGCCGGGCACAGAGTAGAGGAAGAGGGCGAGGAGGAGCAGCAGCAGCGCCAGCAGCAGCAGTTTGAGGAGCAGCCAGCGATAGGTGTGCCACAAGAAGTAGCGGGCAGACTTGAGAGGGTTCAAGAACCAGATGAAGCTGGTGTCAGGCCGACTGGAGCAGCGAGAGAGGTGGAGGAGGCAGAGAGACAGGACAGAGGGTGAGGCCGGCTGCTGGCCAGGGGCGACCGGCCAAGAGGTGGCCTGGGCTGAGGGGTGCAGGCCCCCAGCTGTTAAGGAGCAACGCCGCCCTGCGGCTGCTCGCCTTTGGCAAAGCCCAGGAAGAGGACTGAGCTCTGCTACGTGGGGCTTCCCTGGGGGAGGTGCTGCACCCCAGTCCTGACAGCCCAGGGCTGTACAGGTGGGTTCTGGGGTGGAGCTCGGTGAGGTGGAGGATCCCCTACAATGAGGCTGTGGTCCAGGAGGGGCCAGAGAGGGTGGAGCTGCCTGGGGAGTGGAGACAAGATGGGCTGGTTCTGGCGCCTCCTCCCTGTTCCTGCTGTTGGGGGGTGGGCGAGGGCGGGCACTCACTTGGGCTTCTCTAGGGGGTCAGGCTCGTTGCGGGCCAGGCCCACTGGATTCTTCTCTGCCTCCTCTGCCGTTAGTAGATGCAACTCTGCCTCCACCTTGCCCTGCAAAGAGGGACAGGAGGGTCCCGTGCCCGCCGGCGCCGGCCCCAGCACCCCAGCCTGACCCTCCCCAGCGCAGGGCCGTGGCGGTGCCCACCGTGAGCTCGAACTCATCATTCTCATTGCGGGCCAGGAGCGGCCACCAGCCCTTGACGCGCTTCTGCTTGAAGATGGACACCAGGGGCACGTCCACCTCCCCCGTGGCCATCTCCATGGTGCACTGCTTGGCGGTCTTCGCGCCCCGCGGGAACCGGTTCAGGTCCAGCTCGATGGCCCCTGTGGCGACCTCAGAGTCAGCTCTGACGGGTCCTCGGGTTGGACTGACCCCACCCTCTGCTGGGCTCCCCCGGCCCCCTCCCTGGCGCCCACAGTTCTGCAGGCCCTCAGCCCCGGCAGCCCCTTACCCAGGAAGTCGTCGGCAGAGAAGTGGTCGGCGTCCCAGATCTGCAGGGTGAGCCGCGCGGGGATCTTGTATTCGGTCTCATCCCAGGAGAACATGGACTCCTTCTTGGAGATGACGATCTTTTCCTCGGCAGCCAGGTAATCGAAGGGGAACAGGTAGCGCCAGTTGAAGTTGCCCTCGCCGGTCAGGGAGTGGTAGTGGACGTCGGTGTCCTGCTTGTCCTCCTGCTGGCCCTTCAGCCACCTGTGGGGGGTCACCTGCTCCAGACAGGCCATGCCAGGGGCACCTCCCCGGGCCCCAGGTCGCCTCCGCTTCCCTGCCTCCCAGGAAGCTGGGCTCTCGCCACGCAGCCTCCTCCCAGCCAGGCAACTGCTCACCCACCCCCGCACAAAAATGTCGCTGGACTTCTCCCCGGTGAAGAAGTCGTCATCCTCCAGGACCACCTCGTCTGTGTTCCACACGATGACCCGCAGCTCATACCTGGGAGGGGGGAGAGGGCTGGGAGCAGCCCGGAGGTGGAGGGGGTGGTATCCCCCTGAATACCGCCTGGGGCTAGGATGGGGCAGGGGCCAGAGAGGAGACGACCAGGAGAAGCCTGTGGACGCAGGTGAGCCTGGGACTTGGCCAGGCTGGGGCTGAGAGTGCAGAGGCAGGGAGAAGCTGCTATGGGAAAGTGGGGTCCGGGGGGGGGCAGGAGTAGGGGTCCGTCAGCATGATGGTTTGGGGAGGCCCGGTGGAAATGCCAGGACCCAGAGGGTACTCATGGGCAGGGAGGCTGCCTCGGGGTAGGAGTGTGGACGCCTGTGGCATCTGGCATCCATGAAATCCAGTAGCCTTTGCGGCCTTTTTTTTTTTGCATAGAAGAGCTGAGGTGTGGGGGTGAGAGGATTCACCAGAGACAGAGTGGGGAGCAGAATAGGTGGATTGACTGAAACACACTGCTGAGGGGAGCAGTGGGCAGGTCAAGAGAGGTCTGCTGTCCCACGTGGGTCACTCCCTGATCCTCCCAGGATCAGGCTGCATGGTGACAGGGCCAAGACGTAATGCTGAGGCCACCTGGATGTTCTTGTCCCCAAAGAGGATCTTCTCACGTGGTGAGGAGGTCGTACATGAGATCATTACATTTCGACCTTCAGGAGTGGAGTTGAATCACCCACTACAGAGTGACCGGCACGTGGCTGTGGGCGGCGCTGGGTCCCTGGGGCCCAGACCCAGGTGTCCCTGCGAGGCGGCCTGGCGCCTGGCGCTGCTCCAGGAAGCACTGGCTGTGTAATCTGCAGTCCGAGCAAAGCGGTAACGCAGACCCCTTGTTTACAGCTTGTAAAGAAGAATAACAAAAACAACCAGCTTGAAGGAAAAATACCAGCTGGTTTCACTCACAGCAGGAGTGTTACAGACCAGGCGAGAAAATAATAATGAACAGCTATAGACCAGAGACATTTTAGGGGGGTGGAGTGCAGAATGGGATCAAAAACGGTGGGGGGAGGGAAATGCACTGGACTATGGTGATGGCACATGGGTGATCTGGTGATGGGAAACCCAAGGGGATTGCAACTGAGATGGGAAAATGCACAAAATGATGTAAAAATAAACTATTATATTATTAAAAAAAAAAATAGGCCTGGGCCCCGCTGAGTGTGGGGCCGGCGGCTCAGATGCCTGCACTGTTGGCCTGGCTTCTGGTACTGGGGGTGTCCAGATTGGGACTGACTGGACTCTGCCACCTTGCTGACACAAGTGAGGCTCTGGGAGGCAAAGTGACCCCGCCAGAGGGTCACAGTCAGCCGGGAGAGGCAGGGGCGTGGCTCTGACTCCAGAGCCCTCCCGCTGGGCCCTTCTGCTCTCCCCACTGCCCTCCTGCACCCCGGAGGGGCACCGGCTTGAAGTCACACTTGGCAGAGCCCAGCCAGCCTGACGGGAGACTGTCAGGGCAGAGCGGCTGGCAGGGTGTCTGTGTCGGGGGTGTGTACGTGCTGCGAGGCTGTGTGGAATGCACCTGTGAGGCTGAAAGGCCACTGGGGATACTGGGGGAGCCCCCTGAACTCACTGACTCACAGGACAGAGGGGGGCGGGGTGTGGCCTGTCACAGTAGAGGGTCCGCAGGGGCAGCCTCCACGACGCTCTTCATTTGTCGGCCCTATTACCTCACACCAGGGGTCAGTGGTGGACGCTGCTGACCAAGGCAGTCCAGCCACAGGGGAGCCGGGCGGGGTGGGGGCGGGGCAGGGGGGGAGTGGTGTCCACCAAGCAGCTCACTTCTTGGGCTTCCTGGGGGAGATGTCCAGAGGCGTCCCCGGGGCCGGCATGTCCATGGGGAACATGTCCACCCACAGCTCCAGGCGGCCCTGCGGAAGATGGGGCATGGCAGTCCTCCCCTGGACTCCTCCCTGTGCCCAGGGAGGCCAGCTCTCCCTCCCAGCCTTTGTCCTGTCAAGGACCCATTTCATCAGTTTGCATTCTCGGATGCCAGGAATTCCTACGACATCACCAGCACCCAGTCACGGGTCACATCCCGTCTCCACCGCGCTGACGTAACTCCTGTTCAGAGCAATGTCGCGTGCATTTGGGGGTCCCCTGAAGGGCCATGTGGGGCAGTCCCTGCCAGGCTTGGGGGATGCAGCGTACGGCAGGAGGATCCGTTCGTTTCTGGACCCAGGCTGGGACTCCCTGGCCCCAACTGCCAAACGCCCTCAGCGCCCGGCCAGGCGGCATCACCTGCTCGATGCCCGGCTTGTCAGGGTTGAGCAGCGGCCGCGTCTCCACGTGCTCGGGCACCAGGCGGCAGCCGGCCCGGGGGATGTCCTCCCAGTGCCGCAGGGCGCACAGAGCCACATGCTCTTCCGTGGGCTTCCTCTGACCTGTGGGTGTGGTCAGGGTGAGAGCCCAGCGCTGCGCTGGGACCGGGCAGCTGGCCACCCTGCCTCCATCTACTGCTGGGCAAACTGAGGCACAGGGAGAAGTGGCTTGCCCATGCCCTCCGCTGTTCGAGGGCCCGGAGACATTTGCCTGGGGAGCCAACAGGGCTGTGAGGTCGGTGGGGCGGGCTGGGCTGGGGTCCGATCGCTCTGGTGCCAGCATGAGAAGGTGGTAGCACTCGCGCCCAGCCCAGATCCTCCCAGCTGTCAGGGAAATGCCCCGTGGGTGAAGGGCTGGGGGCGCCCTGGGCTGGAGCTGGACAGGCTGGGGGCCCACACGTGCCTCATGTGCCTCTTAAGAGCCACATGACCTTGGGGAGCAGAGAGACTTTGGGTCTCGGCTTTGTCCTGTGTGCAATGAGGTGGCCTCCTCCCTGCAGGGAGGCTGGTGGGAGAGACAGCAGTGAGCTCGGGCACTGTGCAGCCTGGGTGGGGGGGAGAGGGGAAGGGCACAGGCTTGCAGACAGTGGTGCTGCTCTGGGTAAAGGGCACAGGGTCAAGGAGACCCTGACCCCAGGCCGGGCCCAGAGTCCCATCTCCAGAAGTGTGGGTCCTCCCAGAGGCTGAGATACCCCCTGGCTGCACACAGCCCCCCATTACCATTCTCATCTTCGATCTCCGAGGGCCCAGTGAAGACCCGGTTGGCCACCTTCACTCTTCCGGGGGGCCCAAAGTGGGGGCCGTCCACTTTGCCCTCCTTGCAGAGGCGGGTGAGGATCTGGCTGGGCTTCATGGGGTCCCGCCAGATGTTGTAGCCGTGTCTGCGGGGGAGGCACAGCGGGGCTCGGGGTGAGGCTGTGGCTCCAGCCAGTTTTCTGAAGTTGGTGTTTGCCCTAAGTTGGCAAGGGGGCCCCGCCGGGGCGGCTGGAGGCCAGCCCTCCCTCCCTGGCCAGGCGTCTCAGGCCAGCCGTCCCAGAGACCAGCATCCAGCTCCCCAGTGCAGCCCGCTCGGCCCTGCAGGCGCCCTGGCCAGGAGCTCAGGCGCCCATGAGGAAGCTGATGACCACAGAGGCCAAGGGCGTGACAGGCTCCTGCTGTCAGTAGCAGGGGGACCCGAGTGGCGCCCTCCCGGGCAGAACCGCCTGTCCATCTCGCCCCTGTCCTGGGCCCTGGCACTCTCTGTCTTGGGAAACGCAGTCCTGGCCCCTCAGGCTGTGCCATGGTCTGTCGTGGGGCCGTCTGGCTGGGAGAGAAGCCAGAGTGCGTCCACCTTCCCCAGGGCCCCGCTGCGAGTCCTGTCTTTGAGCCGAGAGCCGTCATGGAGGGGGCAGGGGCAGGTACCCTCACCGCCTCCCCATCACCAGGCCCTGCCCGCCCGCCCCACGCACAGGGAGTAGGTCTGGGCGATGCCGCAGGTGGCGTGGTGCTTGCTGTAGAAGCGGTTCTCCAGGTCGATCTTGGTTTCCCCAATGAGGTCGTCGGTGCCCACCAGGTCCCAGTCGTACACGGCCACCGTCAGCATGGACTCCATGGGAAAGGAGGCCTCGATGTCGAAGGACCTAGAGGGGCAGGGTGTGGAGGAGCCTGCTGGGAGGCGATCCAGGCGGGCGGCCGGGAGCCTGGGGTGAGGGCGCCGGGCTCTTACTTGCCAAAGACAGGGTTGAGCTGCTTGGAGATATAGTTCTCCTTGTCCCGGATGTCCGTCTTGCCTAGCCGGATGGCAATGTAGGGGTCGGCTTTGCCATTGATGTCTGCGGGGTGCAGGTCCGTGGCCTGGGGGGGGCGTGCCCCTGAGCAGGTACCCTCACCCCCTCCCCATCACCAGTGCCCCTGCCCCCTCCATGATGGCTTGTGGTGGGCAAGTTCAGGAGCTCCGCGCTGGGATCAGACTGGCTGTGTGACCTCGGGCAAGCTGCTGCACCTCCCTGGGCCTGACTCCTTTCCTCGGGAAGATGGGACCCAGACCAGATGGCCTCCCTGGGGCCTCCCAGTTGGGGGCTGTCTGCAACCGCTCAGCCCTTCCTGGGCAGAGGCCTTGGAGACTGGGGCGGGCTGGGGCGGGGTTGACCCACCCGGACCACGTAGACTCGGACCAGCACGGTGATGGGTTCGTTGCTGGGGATGCCCTGGAACATGCCGTAGGTGGGGTCGTAGCCGGCTTCCCGGGACACGTCTTCCGGGAGTGGCACTTTGTACACACAGAGGGAGCCCTGTGGGTGGGGTAAGCGGGGTCAAGGTGCAGGTTGCCAGAGGCCCCAGGGTGGTGCTGGGGAGGGCCCCAGGGCACCCAGGGCGTGCCCCTGCCGGCTGGACCTCCACCCTTTTGACAAGGTCCAGGGTTCTGGGGCAGCGGCGCTGGGGGTAGGAAGCAGGGAGGCGCTTCCCCAGTCAGTGAGGCGGCGTGTCATCTTTTACCCACCAGCGCAGCTTTGGCTCCCACTTGACTGTCTGCCCTGGACTGAGTGGCCAGAAGAGCTGGCCGGGCTCAGGGTGCAGGGCTTAGGGCCGGGGCCAGCCCCCCGTCTGACCTTGAACCGGCCCACGATGCGCTCCTCCTCCGTGGAGCCGTCCTCGTCGTCCCCTGTTTTGCCGCGCAGGAGGTTGAAAGTGTGCAGCCAGTCCTCGAAGTTGTCGAACTCTGACTCCAGCTCCTTGGGGTACACCTGGGCCAGGCCAGGCCATCAGGAGGCTGCCTGCCCCCCGGCCCCCATCTCAACCCGTCTGTCCCCCTAGGCCTGGTCCCAGGCTCCTACGGGGGTGCTTTCCCGAACCCCACCTTAAGCTCGTCGATCTTGGGCTTCTTCTTCTCAGGGGCCTCAGACCCCTGGCCAGGCCCAGGGCCCTGGGCCCTCTTCTTCTTCTCCTCCTTGGTGGCCTTTGCCTTGTCCTTGCCCTTCGTCGGCCCCTTCAGGCCTGGCAGACAGGAAAGGAGGCCCCAGTCAGTCTGGGGCAGCAAGTGGTCTCAGCGGAGAGGCTCGGGGAGGCCCAGCTCTGTTGCTAACTGATCAGGCCAGGTCTTGCGTGCTCATGTGTGCCATGCAGACAATACTCTCTGGGTGCCTGCCTGGGTGTCTGCGCAGGGCACTGGTCAGGCAGGGTCTGCTGGAGAAGTGTCCCGAGGTGCCCTTCGGCACAGTGGGCCACAGGAGGAACACAAGTCAGGAGTCCTGCAACTGCAAAGCACTGGCCAGCTCACTTTCTTCCTGGCCCTTCTGGCCTCAGCCTAACTCCGTCTACCTCCTGTATTGAAAGAGTTGCTGAGCAGTTGCTGACCTGCCTCCAGGGGAACACTGGGTGTAGGTAGACTCGGAATGCTTTTGGAGGAAAGGTACTGTGGCCAAATAACTTGGGGAAATAGGTTCTACTGTCTGGTCCTTGCAGAGAATTAGAATAATTTTTGCATATTAAAGGCACTCAACAGTTCTGTGTAACCCACTTGAATACAGAATCCTCCTTTTTTCTTCCAGAACACCCATTAATATTGTTCCAAGGAAAAGGCTGGAACATGCAGGAATGAGCTCTGGTCCTCTCTAGCTCTCATCTCCTGTGCCTCTCAGTTCTGTCCATCACAGCGATTACTGAACCCATGAGGGCAGAAGCCACACTAGACACGGGTCTGAGCTTGCTCCCTGGCACCCAAGAATGACTGAGGCTGCCTTTGGCCAAGGCTGTGGGGGCCCAGGGAGAAGCAGCAGGCTGGGCGCTGGCTACGCAGGGGCGAGTGTGAGAGGCAGAGACCCGGGGTCCAGGGCTCACCCTCCGCATTGTCCATCTCCTCCTTCTCTTCCACGTCAACTCCTGAGACCTCCTGCTGTCGAAGTTGCTGTCAAAAGAGGAGTGAGGCGGGAAGGTGGGCTTCCTGGGGGAAGGGGCCGTTGCTCCTACACTGTGCTCTCAGACCAGTTAAAGGCTTGGAAGCAGAAACACTTTCTTATTATGTTTCAAGTCCATAACTCATTTTGCTTCAGTGGGTTTAAAAACGCTTATGATCTGTAACATGATTGATTATATACTTAGGACTGTATGATTCTTTAAATTGTGTATCATCTAAAAATACAGTGACCGCTAATGCTGCTTCTTAGGGGTATTATTATTTTAATGTAGTAAGTGTAACAGAAAATGTGCTTTATTTTCTCACACTAGGTATACACTTTTTGAATAACTAAACACCTGGTTTTAACCACGGCGTTACTGCCACCTGTTGGCCATCTGCGCAAATTACAGGAGTAGAGATGGGACAAGCAGCAGCCTCTTGGAGCTGCTGTCAGGCCTATGTGAACTCAAGAGGTAATGATGGTAGAAGATACTACTAAGTAAACCCCAGTTATCTGCTCTTGTACAATTTTTCCCCCCGATCACATAACCACTTACGTTTACTTACATGTTCATTTTTTCTACCCTTTCCTGTGCAGTGGTGTTAGGAAGTGTAGGTAAGCCATTGTTAACTGCAGATACAGTCATACCAAGATGACATGTCTTGGTCCCTGATACCATCAAGTAATTCTTCCAGCCTAACCCCCAGCCCTGAGACTTTATGTGAGAAAGAAAGAACCTTGTGCCTTGCTCACACCAATCTAACTGCGACAGCTGGTAGGTCCGTGCTCTGACTCATCTAGGTGGCAAACCTTAACACAGCATGGGCTGCAGAAGGGGCTGGGGGGAGAGGGTGGCTGGGTCCGCTCAGATCCTACTGAGGAAACCCCATGGCAGGCCCTTGTCCCCACGGTCACTGGTTTCATCAGGGGCTGCCCTGCTGGAGGTAGGTAGGCAGTGTGAGAAGGACACACGAGGAAGAGGACAGACACACTTTTTGGAGCTTGGCATCTGGCTCAGTGGACAGAACCCAGGTGTGTGCATCATGGGAGCTCCTTTCACAGCAAGTGACCAAGCTGTGTGGGATGAGACAGTGTGAAGACAGACAAATGCCACGGAGAGGTCATGGTTCCCTTTTGGCCTCTGAGCCCTGGCTTCTTCCCTTCCTCAGAGGCCACCTTCCCATTGGTGCTGTATCTGCTGACAGGCCACTGCCCAGTAAGCTGAGGGCTGATATGACCTAATCTTTCCACTTCCATCACACCTAGGACGCATCACATACTCAAGAGATGTTTGTGGAATGGACTAAAAGAAAACTAAATCAGCACAAAATGATGGAAAAATAAACTATTATATTATTAAAAAACAAACAAACAAACAAACACTAAGTCAGGGCAGGTAGCCAGGCTGTGGATGAATCAGCCTCGCTGTGCCACTGGCCTGCGCTATCTCCCGTGGCCGCACGGTGCTGATGCAGAGGGGCTCGGGAGCTGGGCGCGGGCTCGCGCGCCGGCTGTGGACACGGGAGCACGGGAGTGCGCATGCGCAAGTGTGCACACCTGGGCCCGGAGGCCAGGCTGGAAGGGCGTCACCCGGTGGGGACGGCTCGGAGGGGACGGGCGACTACAGACAGGCGAGATCGCGGAGAACGCCTGAGAGAGCCCAGAGAAAGCAGGGGGGCTGCCTGCCCGCTCCCTGCTCCCCGGCTTGCCCACATGGCCGGCTGCCCCTCAACGCGGGACCGTGAGGGAAGGTGAGCCGGGAACGAGGGCTGTGTGGGAGACGAGTCTCTGAGCTCAGGGGGTCAAGGAGGCGGCCCTGGTCTGGGGAGGAGGTCTGAGGCGGAGTGGGGGTCCCCCTCTCGGCTGGGCGCCCCGCCAGGCCGGCGGCCTCACCTCCTTCATAGTGTCGATGGAGGCGAAGTACTTGGACCACCAATCCAGCATGCTCTCGTCCGGCTCCTCCTCCTGCGGCTCGTCTGAGCTGCCTTTCTTCTTCTTCTTCTTCCTCTCCTTCTCCTCCTCAGCCTGGAGGGTGTGCGGGCCCAGAGTCCATGTACATCCCAGAGTCCCAGGCGGTAGGGGTCCCCTCCCCACACCCTCCCTGCAGGGGAAGCCCTGAGCTGTCTGGGGCTCTGGACACCAAGTCTGGGGTGGGCCGTGACTGCCAGTGCGAGCCTCTGGCCCAGGCAGGACTGGCACCAGGGACCCTGCTGCCCACGCGGCTTTCTCCCCTGGTGCTGGGCCCCTCGGCCTGACACCCTGGGCAGTGGGGTGTCCTCTCTCCCCGGCGGAGACCCCTACACTCACCACGTCCACCTTGATGACGGCATCAGAAGTCTGTAGAGGGGAACAAGGAGACGGCAGAATGAGTCTGACTCGGTCTGCTGGTCGGGGCCCTCGGTCAGGATTTGGGGCCACGGGAAGGTCACTTTAGGCCAAGCAGTGGTGCCTTCCTGGCCGGCGGGCGCTGACCCCTTGGGACCTACCGCATCCAGCTTCACCATGGTCTCCAGCTTCTTGACAGGCACCTCTGGCTCCATGTTCACCACGACCTCCCCTGTAGGGGGAAAGGAGGGGCCCCCATTGCACAGCACACGGCAGCCCCGGAGAAGCCTGGCTGGACAGAGACCGACAGACAGGCAGAGAGACAGGGAGGAGCAGGGGTAACAGTGAGAGTTGGTTCTGGAACTGAGGGGAGAGGAAAGGATGGAGCAGCGGAGGGAGACAAGCTGGGCGTGAGGAGAGGCAGAGAGGCGCCAGAGACGGGGAGCGGCGGGGAGCCGGGGTGGGGGCTGGGCCTGGCCTTCTCCAAAGCGGCCCCAGATGCGTCTAGGGACTTCTCCAGCTCTGGCCCCTCTAGGTTCCTGGGCAACCTTGCCCCAGGCTAGGACCTCCCTACTGGCCATCCCCACCCCTCTGGGGGAGGCCTTGGGGGGCAGACTGGCAACTGTGTGGGCTGCACTGTAAGCTGGGGTCCCTTCCGTGCTGACCTTGGGCTGAGGACCTACCCGCGGTGTTCCAGTTGGGGGCCGAGTGGTCTGGGGGCCGGTAGATGAAGCGCCGCAGGGAGCTGACGGCGTGGGAGCCCACGAGGGTGTAGCGGCCGAAAGCCCTGCAGTCCACCACGCGGATGTTCAAAGGCGGGTGCAGCAGCTCGTTCTCGGGCAGGTCCTAGGGGTGTCAGCCAGATGGAGCTTTGCTCATAGAAGGGGGCCGAGGCGGTGGCCCCGCAGCACCCGCCATGCCCTTCTGCCAGGGTACCGGGGCCCACGCCTACCACTTCGAACCACTTGACGAGGGTGTTGAAGTTGGGGTTCTTCTTGTAATTGTGGATCAGCGACGATTGCACCCCCTTCCCTGCACACTCGATGTCCACCCGTGGTCGGTCCACTTGGGCCAGGTTCACCCGCTTCAGGTCCCGCAGGCCCCAGAAGAGCACCTGGGTGGGAGAGGGCCAGCGTCCTGGAGGGGCTGCAGGGTGAGGGTGGGCCTGGGCTGCGGGCAGGCAGCCTGCGGGGGTCAGGCCCGCACTGGGGCGCTGGCTCCAGTGTGACCTTAGGCAAGTCACCCCCACCCCCGGCCCTCAGTCTCCCAGTCGGCAGAGTGAGGCATGGCCGAGGGGGGCAAGGACCCCTCGAGTTTCGTTGCCGACAATGTAGCACGCTCGTGCGGCCCTTGATGGTGAGGATGTGAGAGTGGGGACTCAGTGGGCCTGGGCAGGGCCAGGCGGCGGTGGGCGGGGCCCTCACACACCTCGATCCGGTATTTGCTGAGCACGGGCCGGATGCCCATGGGCACGGGCATGATGGGGCCTCGGTCCACGTCCACCGGGCCGTTGATGGGTGGCAGGTCGGCCTTCCCCGCCGGCCCGATCTGGCGAGTGGGGGTCACAGCGTCACCCCCAGAGAGAAGGCCCTCCCCGGGGGTTACTTCCATGCAATCTGGAGAGACAGGGAAGGCCGGGCCTCCGGGGAGCCACACCCCAGTTTTGGTCAGAGGGCCTGACCGCAGGATGGGCAGGAAGAGCCCACCTGCAGCAGCTCGAAGGCAGCCAGCAGGTCGCCCGCCGTGGCGCTGCCCCGGTAGATCTGGTAGTACTCCAGCTGGGGCGGGAAGCGGGGCGGGCAGTAGGCCTCGTCGGCCATCTTGACCAGGGGCTTGGCGAAGGTCCGGCCCATGAAGTCGGCTTTGCCCTGACCACAAACAACCAAGGTGGCTGCTCAGCAGCCTTGAGTTCACCGAGCTGGTGAGTAGAGGGGGCAGGTGTGATCCACGGGCAAGCCAGGCCGCAGGGCCCAGCACAGACTTGCTTAAGACTTTGCGGTGGAGAAAGGCAGATGTGACCGGGGACTAGAAAGGAGGTTCTTTCCCTCTAGGCCAGGGCCCGCTCAGGGTATCCCAGGGGCAGAGGTGCCTTAAAGTAAGTGGACCCCCATCTCTGAGGGGGTCACCCCAATTTCCACTCCCCTACTCCAGAATGCTCATGGGGAGTGGGGAGGCTATTATGGTGAGAGGGCAGACAGGGGTCCCTGGGGTGGGGGAAGCATGTGGCAAATGGAGGACCCTGGGCCAGGCTGGAGGAGGGGTGCCCTGGCCGTCTCTTCCCTGAGACCCCATTGTATCTGGAGGATCAAGCAGCAGTCACGGGGCAAGAGTCATCTGGGGTCCCCTCGAGGGGCCGGTCAGCAGCCCAGATCCCCAGCTTCCTAAAAATACCCTGGCTGGGGAATGGGGGTGTGGGTTGGGGAGATGGCCATTGACGCAGGGAAGAGGGCATAGGCCCCCGAGCCAGAGCCCACCCTACCATGGTGTCCTGGTCATAGATTTCGATGACGATGATGGGGGGGTCATCCCGCAGCTCGTGGGCTTCTCCATATAGCTCCAGGTTGTCGAACACCAGCATCTGGTCCCAGGTGGGGCACAGGGTCTCATTCAGCACCTGCAGGGAATACGTGGTGTGAGTGGGCAGATACGTCAGCAGAAGTCACCCCGTCACTGCCGTTGCCAGTGGACTCGGGGCGCAGGGGCGTCCTGTTCCCTGACTTCTGAATCTTGAAAACGAAGGCTGGTGTGAGGCTGCTCTGCGGCCCCTGCCAAGGCCTTTGCTGTCCTCAGTGTTGATCTAGCCACGACGAAGCCTGCACGGGTGTGGCCCAGCCCGCGGCTCTGCAGGATGTGGTAGATGCGGTACCAGCTGACCTGTCCGTCCAGGTCCTGCCGGTTCACAGCGCCCCCCAGTGCTCTCAGACTGGAGCCCCTCTCCCCTGGGTCCTCACCTCTGTGCACTGACTCTGGTTGATGAAGAAGACGCGGGCGAAGGGGTCAGAGAGGCCACTGCTGTCGGCGGCAAAGAGGCTTCGAGCCTGGTACATGTGGGCACGGAGCTGGAAGGCCTGCTTCTCTGCAGGGAGAGCGGCCGAGGCACTGGAGCGGGCGGCCCACGGGTGCCTGGCCGCGGGGGGAGAGCTGGGACCGGGGCCCACCCAGGCCCAGAAGCCCCAACTCACTGGTGTAGACCAGGCTGATGGGCGGGAAGGAGTGCAGGCCCAGGCCGGGGGCCGCCTTGAGCTCCTCGAAGCCGCAGGGCAGGCCGCACAGGAAGTCCTTGCGCTGCTTGCTCAGGCCCAGCCACAGGTAGAGCTCCAACTTGGCCTGCACTGTCCAGCCAGCAGAGCCGAAGCCTCGCTTCCCCGGCAGCTGAGCGGGCACTGGGTCAGCGCCGGCCCCCGCGGGGCCAGGAGGGGGCAGGAGCTGCTGGAGTCTTGCCCAGAGATGCTCCTGCCCCTTCACAGCCTTTCCACTGGGTTGGTGGGGGAGGGGCTCAGAGGGCAACACAGGGCAGGGTGGGCAGGGTGGGGGCATCCTCTCCACCGGCGCTGGTCGCTCTGGCCTCAGCTCAGGCCGGGCAAGACCAGGGAATGCAGGAGTGGCGGGGTGGGGGGTGCAGGAGCAGGGGTGTCACCTCCTGGGAGAGGCGGAGCTCTGGCCCCTCCTCCCCGCCCGCCCGCCCACTTCTCTCCCTTTGGCACCTTGAGGAAGAGCGTCTTGACCTTGGCGCAGTCCTTGCCCAGCTCCTCCTCCACGATGGAGAAGAGCAGGTCCTTGGAGGGCACCCGGGCATAGGCGACGCGCTTGTTGTTGCTCATCATCCAGATGAAGACGTCGGGGATGCTGTGCTGGGGCTGGGGAGGCGGGCCGGAGCAGTAAGGGGGGTCGCCGCTTGGCTGGGGACCCTGCACCGGAATGATGCCCAGAGGGCCTGGTGCAGGGCCCGGGTCTGGGCTGCAGAAGGAGGGACCCCAGAGCACGGCAGCCCCCACGTCTCCAGTGGAGCAGCCTGTGCCCCCGGGGCCTCCAGAGCCGGCGGGGCCTCCTAGGTGGTCCGGCCCAAGCCCTCCTGCCCAGTGCCCTGCCGGCCATCCTGGGTGGCCAGGCACCTCTCCCCCGCCACGCCAGCAGGGCCGCACCTCGTCCGCCAGGAAGCGCAGCTTCTGCAGGAAGTTCTGGCACAGCCGCAGCTTGTCCCGCACCGTGTGCCGCTTCACCTGCGCCCGCAGGGTCTTGGCCTGCTGCCCCATGCTCTCCTGCGGAGGGTGCACAGGGGAGTGAGGGGGCTCAGGCACGAGAGGGGGCGGCCCCAGGGGCTGGGGTCTCAGAGGCAGATGTCCCCGCCTCCGGTCCCCTTTGCCCCTCCAGTCCCCATCCCGGGCGGCCCAGCTTGTCCTCACCAGCTCCCGCATGCAGGACTTGAGGCGCTCCCGGTCCAGCCTGGTGCGGGATGAGTGGCCCTGGTCCTTGTCAGCCAGGGAGAGGAAGCGGCTGGGGGCGGGGGAGCAGGCTTAGGCGGTCCAGCCCAGCAGAAGGCCTGCCAGCCCAGGCCTGGTCCCCTCTAGCCCCCCCCCA
>NW_004567121.1:27382849-27400290 GCF_000260355.1 Condylura cristata | reverse complement strand
CCCACGTCCTGCCCCGCCCTCTCACTGGCAGCCACAGCTGAGCTCCTCCAGGACACCCCGCAGCCGCCGCTCTGGGTAGGACTTCTCGGTCTTGATCATCTCCTGCACATCATTCAGGCCTTCTTCCTGGGACCAGGAATGGGGGTGCACGCTGAGACGCAGCCCTCCCCCTCGGCCTCCCCAGACATCTCCCCTGAAATGTCGGGGGAGAGCGGGCCCAGGCGCCTCGCACTGGCACCACCGAGGGCCCCCCGCTGTACCGGAGCCACCAGCTGCCCAGGTTCTAGTCTCCGAGCCTGGCCCACTCAGGCCTCTGATGGGTCAAGGGGCCAGGCAGAACTCAGGGCTACATGGGGGGTGTACATGCAGCCCCCAGACAGGGTTGGTGTCACCCCAGGGACCCCCAGGACTGGACCCGACTACGCATATCCCCAGTCGCCCTCAGGCCCTCTGCCCAGTTCTGGGACCTGGGAACTGGAGGGAACTGGTTTCTTTTGGGGCCCTTGGGGCAGTGCTCTCCCTGCCCCCACCCCAGCAAGCCTCTGGGCCTGGTGCGCTGCAGGGGTGTTCTCGAGGCGCCCGGCGTGGTCCCCCACTCGGCCGGGCACTGACCAGCTTGTCGGCGATGTGGTCCATGATGTTGGCGTTGTAGAGGCGCCTCCGCTGGTCCGGCCACCAGCTCTTGATGTAGATGCAGGGCTTGCGCTCCAGGTAGGGCAGGTGGAAGTAGTTCCTGGGGTGAGGGGGTGGGGGGTGAGGGCTGGGACCCAACGCAAGAGTGTCCCGGGTTCCTCCAGCCCCTGGCTCACCTGTCGGTGATCTGAGGCCGCATGGGCGGGGTGGAGGAGACCGAGGCCAGGTCCCCACCCTCCTCGGCCTCATCGTCGCTTGAGTTCTGGATCAGATCCACTTCCTCCTCGTCCCCCGGCTCCTTCCGAGGCCGAGGCCGCTGGGGGCGCGACAGGCCATCGACTTCATTGCCATAGTTGCCTGGAAGCAGAAGGGGGCAGAGGGGCCTGCAGTCCACCCCTCCCTCCAGTGCAGGTGTCACCTAGGCCCGTGGGAGTCAGGGAAGGAGCTGGGCGTCTGCGCCTGTGTGGCTGTGACAGCGGGGCACGGCCCCCACCCCGCTCAGCTGTGGCCGGGGACAGACGGCCGAGTTAGGTCCAGCCCAGCGCATGGCCAGCATTCCCTCTCTCCTCCCAGTGCCGGGCCTCCCCGGGCCCCATATACCTCACACACATGCTGGATGTAGGCTCAGGGCGCCCCCATTACTGTGGGCGTGTCCCCGCCCCCGTGGGCATGTCCCGCTGCGGGCGTGCCCCCTGCTGTGGGCGTGTCCCACGGTGGGCGTGTCCCCCTGTGGGCCTGCCCTGTGGGCGTGCCCCCGCGGTGGGCGTGTCCCGCGGTGGGCGTGTCCCCATGGGCCTGATCCATGGGTGTATCCCCCCCCCCCCCGTGGGCCTGCCCTGTGGGCGTGTCCCTCACGTGCACAGACTGCACTGTGTGGGTGCCCGAGGACCTGCAGAGGAAGCGACCTGTTTCCCTGCCCCAGGGCCAACAAACAGGGGCTCCCCAGCGGCCTCCTTGAGCCCCACACTCACCTATGGTGACCTCAAAGGTGATGGGCTTGTCTCCGTTTTTCCTGTCGATCATTGAAGCCTCTAGGAAGGCCCCAAAGAGGAAGAATTCCTCCATCTTCCCCGTGCAGCTCTGTGGGGCAGGTGGTTGAGAGCACCTCAAACCTCAGTGGGCACTCTGGGCGGGGCCAGGCCTCGTCCTGCTGGCCAACTGATGGGCTCTTTGGGTTGGTGGTGTGGGGCAGCCCACCCAGCTGTGCAGTTAGGCTGACCAGTCCTTGAAGGACTAGAGACCTAAGTCCGTTTGCTGCCAGCCCGATGTCCCTGGGGGAAGGGCTGGTCTGCCCACCACAGGAGCAGCGGTGAGGCCCCAGCTTGGGACCACCGGGCAAAGTGGGGGGGCTGACCCTGGGGCCTGGCCCCTGAGGCAGACAGCACAGCCACAGGCAGAGCCCACACCTCGGCCGCCATGGCAGGGCCTGAGCGGGGCTCTGGGCCTCACCTCTGAGACGGGGGTGGCCTGCTCCACCTGCACCTCCGTGGAGCTGGTGAGCTCCGGGTTGGAGGTGTCCAGGATCTCCACAGCCAGACCCAGCATGAGGCGGGCACGGAAGGACACACCCTCCCCCAGGCCCTCGTTCAGGTCCTGGTGCTCGTCCAGCAGCGTGTAGTTGCGTGTGGAGCCATACATGTTCACCCAGGCTGGGCCCAGCGTGGGCAGGAAGCCTACAGCCAAGGGTGGGAGCAGAAGGGCCTGGTCACGCCCCAGGGCTCAATCAGGGTGGAAGGACCTCTTCTGGGGGCTCCGGGGCCTGAGACCTCCTGATCCCTGGGCTGAGGAAACATTTGCAGCGGGAGGAGGCTGTGGGTGGGCGGCAGGGAGTGCGGTGTCCGCTGAGGGCGGGCAGGTGGCCTTCCGCCTGGGGCACTCTGTCGCCTGCTGATCCTGCAGGGGCATGCTCCCCGCTTCCTGGCGCTACACTCTAGTTTAAGGAGCGATGCCAGCTCCCCACAACAACTCAGCGCGCCTCTGGCTCTTTGCCATCGGCGTAGATGTTCCTCCCACCACAGACCTCTCCCCTGTCTTCCCTCTGCCTGTTAAAGCTTTTTCCTCCATGAAGCCTTCCAGCTCCTAGTCCCAACTGATGTCTCCCGTGCTTGGGGGGCCCCACGTGTGGCTCGTATCCAGTTCTGCATTATGTGTTTTGTTCTGCTTGTCTTTAAAAAAATTATAGCATTAAAAAATAGAGACACCTTAACATCACATCGAACTCTCCACTTTCAAGTGTGCGTGGCAGGGGTCGTAGTGCATGCACTACGTCGGGCCACGGTCAGCCATTTGCAGATCATTTCCAGCCCCCAAAGAGGCCCAGCCCTTCAGGCGGCCCCTGCGACTGCCAATGCCTGTCTCTTAAGGACCCGGCTATTCCGGGCATTTCATGCAAATGGACTCGTAGTGCGTGTGCCCCTTTGTGCCTCTGCCCGGGGCTGCAGCATTGGCCGAGTCCTGTCTCCCTGATCCCAGGAGCACTGGCTTGTCTCTCCTCAGCATCCTTGGCACCCAGCACAGTGCCTGGGTCCTGGGAGGGGTCAGTCGCCCGGGGCAAGGCGCTGTGGTCTCAGCACATGCGTGGGATATGTATGTGGACCCTGTCCCAGTTACTCATGGTCGGAGCTGGGTTCAAATCCAGACTGCCTGCCTCAGGCGGCCACGGAGGGGCTCCTGACAAGGCCTCGCCATGCCGAGTGAGGCGCCCCCCTCGGTGGGTCCCCTGCTGCTGACCTTTGTCTCCATCGTTTGAAATTTTCCGCAGGTCAATGAAGTGGGTGCCGATGGCCACGTCGTTGACTTTGTCTGAGTCCCGGATCTGGACCTTCATGCGCTTGCAGAGCGGGGGGAACAGGTCTGTAAACACCACTTGCTCATTCCACAGTGGCTCGTAGCTGCTTTTCTGCACTGAGGTCTTGCCCTGGGGGGAGGAGCGAGGATTAGGTTTGCGTGTGCAAGCGGTGGTGTGCGTTGTGTGGGCTTGAAGGTGTCTGTGAGTGGATGTACTCGTGTGCACCGGGTGCGTGGACACAGTGTGCCCATGTGAGTGTACACACGCACAGATGCATGTGTAGTGGCAGGCACGTGTATGCATGCCTCTGTAGGGGTGTGTGCACATACGTCCGTTTCTCCTCCATTCTTCCCCCCTCCAGCTTCTCACATCCCCCTCCCTTCCAGAGCTTTCCCTCAGCTTTTGGTCTCTGGGGCCTGGAGGCAGGAGGATCTCCTCTGGCCCGTCTGCGACTGACCTAGCCTCCAGCCCTCTCAGCTGGCACTGCCCTCAGCTCTCCCTCTCCCCACTTCACCCGTGAAGCACCTCAGCAATCAAGGCCAGTCCCAGCCTGCAGACTTCCCATCTTGCCTCATGTCTGCTCCCAGCCTCTACAGCCTTTCACCCCTGTCACCCTCACCCCAGCCTCCTGGACTTTGCACCCCAGTACCTTCTGGCCAGCGAAGAACACTTGCACGTAGGGGTCCACCAGGTCCTTGTTCTCACCGATGAAGGCCTTCTTCACGTTGGCCATGAGGCTTGTATTCATACGGGGCAGCCCTTCTGCCCGGTAGATTTTCACATAGAACCGGGCCCACTGGCGTTCGGGGGGGACCCCCTCAGGGAGCAGCAAGTTCCTGCAGGCACATGCAGCGAGGACTGACGGCCACGTCTGTGCCCCGGCCCCTGTAGCCTCTGCCTCCCGGGCTCCAGCACAAGGTCTGAACGGAGAGGGCCACACTGGGCGTGCTCTTGGGGGACCCTAGGCCAGTCTCCCCACCTCTCGGGGTCTCGGTTTCCTCTCTTTTAAGAAAAGAGTGAGAATATCCAGCCCCCAGGAACATGATAAGGTCTGAGTAGGTTCAAATGTGGGGGTGCTCGTAAGTTCTCTGCTTTCTCGGCTGCGTGTTACCCTCCTTGCCCCTCGGACTAAAGCTCACGGGACGCCATGGTCTCCCTCCCTGCTGGGGGGAGGATGAGGTTGCTGGGTCCCAGGCTGTTTCCCCGCTGAGTCCAAACAAGGCCCCAGGCCATGTCTCAAGGGCGTCAGCTGCCTGGAATTGAGCGGAGGTGAGGCCTCCCCTCTCTCCTGGCCTACACCCAGCACCCAGAGCCGGGGCGCCGCCTTCCTCCACGCTCCTCACCGGCAGTCTGATGTCAAGGGACGTCTTTTTGACCTGCGTCCCCCAAACCCGGTGCCTGCCCTCCTGCAAACTTTCTCTCCTGTGAGGAGCTTGGACACTGAGGCTGGCCCTTTCCAGGAAGGCCCTGGCTTTCTCGGGGGCAGGGACAGAGCACAGGGAGATGGGAGGTGGGATCTCTGGGTGCAGCCCACCCCAGGCAGCCTCTGGGGAGGCAGGTCTCCGGGGGCAGGGGGACATGGTCGCCTCACCCTTCAATGTCATCCTCGTCTGTCTCGTTGGCCTTGTGGGGCGTCTTGATGTTGTCCCCCTTGCCCACCACAGCCACGTCACACTTCACGTAGCCCTTCAGCCCAGACGAGATGTCGTCAGGGTCCGACAGGATAGCCCACTTGTGGTGGAACTGGTGTTCTGCCGTGAAGAACGAGGCCTGCACCTGCCGCCCGCACCCCATGACCCCTCCCGGGGCTGGGCACCCCCTGGGTCCTTAGAGCCCTGCGAGCTGGGGCCACAGCCCTCTGGCCTCTGAGTCGGGAGGGGCATGCCAGGGGTGCTGCTGTGTGCGCCTCCAGGAGCAGCAGAGTGGGGGGCCCTTCCTGCTTTCCTCAGCACGAGGGTCTCCCGGCTGCCTCTGTAGAGACTGAGCCCACACACAGCACGTGCGGGAAGGAGGGAAGACGAGTCGGGAACCTGGGGGCCCGGTGCTCCCAGACTTGGGCAAATCCCTTCACCACCCCTTCACCACCCTGGGCTCAGTTTCCCCATCTTGGAGAGATGCACTAGGTGTTTTGGAGATCTCTTGTGGCTTGAATGGATCTTTTAAAAAAGATTTATTTATTTATGTATACAGAACTGGTGTGCAGGCCAGGTACGGGCGGTCACCAGAGATCGAGCAGGGAGCAGAACAGGCAGATGTACTGAAATAACACTGCTGAGGGGAGCAGTGGGCGGGCCAGGAGAAGTCTGCCGCGCCGTGTGGGTCAGCTCCGGGCCGGGGATCGAGTTCGCACTGAAGCGGCTGCGGCAGTGCTGCGCTTTAACCTTTGTGCCACCAGGGAGGGCCTTGCATGGATTTTTTTTTTTTTTTTAAGATTTATTTATTTGTACATACAGAACTGGGGTACAGGCCAGAGGTGCAGGGGCGGCGAGAGGCCTCACCGGAGACAGAGTGGGGAGCAGAACAGGCAGATCAATGAAATACACTGCTGAGGGGAGCAGCGGGCGGGTCAGGAGAGGTCTGCCGCGCCCTGTGGTCACCTCCCGGGCAGGCGGGAATCGAACTCATGCGGAAGTGGTCTCAGCTTCTTAGTGCAGTGCTTTAACCCACTGCGCCACCAGGGAGGGCCTTGCATGGATTTTTATGTGTACAGACTGGGGGTTCGGACTCCAGTTCCCTGGTCGGAGTCACAGAAGCTGCACAGTGGCATCTGTTAGGTTGAGCTGCAGGACATACTGCCTTGATCACCCTCATCATTTAGGGCCACTTCAAGCCATTTAAAGTCTTTTGGCTTCATTTGTCTCACGGTAAAATGAGAAGGAACGCCTACCTTGAGGCTTTGTGAGGGTCAAATGTGACAGTCCAGGCGAAATTCTACTTTCACTGTCATGGGGCCTAAAGGGGTCGTTCCTGTACCCGAACAGCAGGTTCACTTGTGGGCCCGGGTGTGCACGGTGGTGCCCGAGCCGGCCCAGTGGTCAGTGGGGTCAGCCTGCGGCCACCTCCTCAGGGGGGTGCCACATGCCTCCAGGCTCCTGGAACCCACCAGTCTCCACCAACGCTGTGTCCTCGCAGCCCCAGGGCGTCCACAGTCTGGCCAGGCCCAGAGCTGACCAGTGGTGCAGCTACTCACCAGGCTGGGAGTACACGGTTCCCACGTCCATCTTGAAGGACCCCACCAGCGTGCCACTGCGCAGCAGGTTCTTGGAGTGAATCACCTTCCCGGCAGAACCCCGAGGGCCAGTCAGGCTGGGAGGGGCTGAGGCTGGGGGGTTGAGGGGGCCGGGCCCACCCAAGGCGGCACCTCCGTAGCCTTTCTGGGGCCCCGGGCTGGGTTTTGTAACAAAACAGGAGGACTTTGGGCAGGGGCTGGGGCGGTGGGGAGGTGGCTGCTGGGCATCACTGCCTTGCTGCCAGCCAGGTACAGGTGAGTGGACTGGACACTGTGCCAAGGACCTGGCCCTCTTGCCCAGTTTGGTGTCTTTTTGTGGGTGGCCGCCCAGAGGGGCACCTTCCGGTCTGCACAGGTGGAGCCAGTGGCCCTGCCTACGGGGGGCCGCCCCTGACTCACCGAGATCTTGATGATCTTGTCGAACATGACATCAGGAGAGACGTGGAAGTCGAAGACAAAATACTGAAGGGGGAAGGTGCAGACTCATCACCTGGCGACACAGTGGCTGACAGCCTAGGGTACAGCTGAGCCCCTCCCTCCCGGCAGCCGCTTCCCCTGAACCCCAAATTCTTCAGATGAGCAGCAGAGGCAGCCACTGGCCCTCCCTGACTCCTGGCAGTGGGAGTCATGTGACCCTGTGTGTCTGCACCTCGGCTTGCTGCAATGTAAACGGGGAGGATGGCGCCCCTCGGTCTGGTCTCGGTATGGGCCTGCTGAGGCCACAAGGAGTGGGGAGCTGCCCTGCGCTTACTGGGGCCACACAGACATTGCCGCGAACCACAGTGCTGCTCAGAGATGCTGAGATGTAAGAGGTGGCCTGCCCTAGCCTGCTGGACCCGGGGAGGGGAGCTGGAGATGTAAGTGCCGTGGGCAGGAGCTGCTACACTTCTCATGGCCCTGGCGGGCGCTGGAAATAAAAATGGGCAGTGGGCAGAGGGACAGGGAGAAGCCGAGGTGAATGTCCGAGGAGGCTCTGACCCGGCCGGGGCTCACTCCGAGCAGGCTGGAGACAGGCGTGGGCCTTAGAGACAGAGCAGCCAGGCCCTTGCTTTCCCGCGCCCCAGCCTGCGCTGGTGTGGGGTAAGGGCCACTCTGTGGGATGGCCCCAGCGTCACCAGGCCCAGGGGGCACTGGATGATCACACACACAGGTCTAGAGACAAGACCGAGGCCGGAGCAGCGCCAGAGTGTGCCGCTGGCTCGGCCTGGCCACGGAGCTGTCTGTGGGAATAGTCCCGAGCTTCTGAAGCTTTTTCCCATTCTGTAATCACTCAGGAACATGCCCAGTCCTGCCGCTGTCCTGGCCTCCCTCTATTACGATTATGGAGCCGCAGGGAGGTTCTCACCCACTCAGAACCAGCTGGAGGCGGTATGCCCAGGAGGGGGCAGACTTCACTGACGAGGAAAGCCCTAGCTTTCCTGGGGGGCGGGGAGGTCATGCCAAGATAGTTCAGAGGGTCGCTCAGTGGTGTTTTTTGAGGTGCGGGGTCGGACTCTAACCCCGGGGGACATGTCACCCCCGGAGGCGATGTCTGGAAGCACTTGCAGTTGCTACAGCTGGGACCTCCTGCAGCTGGCACCTTGCAGGTAGACCTAGAAGCCAGGGATGCTGCCTGCCTCCCTGCACCGCACAGGACAGTCCCCCACAGCAAAGGATGTTCTGGATCAGCCAGCCAAAATACTCAGTTTGGAAACTTTGGTTTAGGAGAAACAGAAACTGAACAAATCAATTTGGGAATGTGAAAAAGGACAAAAATGGAACAAATCTAAGATGGCTCAGAGATGAGTGGAATGACAGGAGTACGGAGTGTCGGCAGGGGCTGGCAGGCTGGAGCCAGGAGGCAGCCTGCAGGGGCAGACACGGTCACCTCTCAGCCCCCACATCACCAAGCGTGGCCGGGGCCCGCAGGTGTCTCCTTGCGTGGAGAAGCAGCCCCTCAACAGCGTGTCGCCCAAGCCTCCAGCACAGGCCAGGCCCTGAGCGGGGCCACAGCAGAGCAGTCGGGGGGCCTCCAGTCCATGAGGGAGACAGACACCCGAAGGACGAACAGCAGCTCAGGGACATTACTGTCACGGAGAAGGGCGCGCTGATGTCCGACCCTAGAGTTCAGGCAAAGCTGCCCAGTGGGAGGACATCCGAGCAGGGTCCTGCAGGGGGAGCAGGGGTTTGCCAGGAATCCAGAGTGGGGAGAGCAGCTCCAGTCCCTTGGGAAAGAGGGAGCCACCTGGAGGCAGCCTGAGGCCCTCAGGTGCAAGGTGAGACTCTGGCTCTGCCACTATCAGATACCCCTGGAAGCCGAGGGTGCCACCTCCTCACGCCCCAGGGGAAGCTGCAATCGCTCATTGGGGCCTGAGGCTTTTCCAGGCAGGGGTGTGCCAGAGACGGGGAGCCCGAATTTCCTGACTCCTGGGGAGGCTGCCACAAGGGCCAGGTGCGGGCGGGGTGTTCCTGAGCAGCAGTCCCAGAGATGGCCTCCCCTGTGCGGGCCATAGGTTTTCTTTATGGTCATGCACAAGATGGCCTCCCCCCATCACAGAGGGCACCTCGGCCCTCCCCACTAGCTGCCTGTCACCTCAGAAAGGGAGGGCTGGGCCCCAGGACAGTGACGTCTGGGTTGTTCCAGTGTGTGCTCAGACATTCGAGGGAGACATGCGCTGATCAAGAGGGGTTCCCCTCTGGAGCCAAGGGTCAAGGCACTGTGTCTGGGGGTCCTTCCAGAGCAGCAGGCAGGGCTCTGAGCTGGGGTCAGATGCTCAGCCCTGATTCCTCAGCCCCTCTGTGATCTGGGGCAAGGCCCTGCCCATCTCATGTCCTCAGTCTCCTCCGTGGTAAGATGGGGATAAAAGTAAATGGCCCTGAGGCCCTCTGACCCTGCTGAGGCCCCAGATTCTGGCACTTTCCCCAGGAGGGGCACTGTCCCCTTGTGTGACATGGGGTAATGCTGACAACACCAGGCATTGGGCTGGAAGAGAGGTGCACCTCAGGCATTAGAAGAGTGCCTGGCACGTAGCCAGGGCTCCCTCACGGGCCGAGGCTCTACCAGGCCAGGGCTGGAGCGAGGCAGCCTTGCCCAGGGGCCCCAGGTCCACTCGATACACTGTGGGGGGCTGCCACAGAGCTGATCTTTTTAGATGGATGTCAGGCTGGCATCTAGACTCGGGGTTCAGAGGATGGCAGTGCATGTCACTGTGCAGGGGCCTTGATGGGCCCAGGTCACACCTGCTGGCAGCCCTTTGAGCCCTCTAACTCTCTTCTGCTGCTCCTGTTGGGGCTGGATAGGGATGGGGCCCTGCTTCCTCCACCTCTTGGGATCTCCTTTCCCAATCTCGGGCCCGGGGCCACTGACCTCATTGTAGTAGGGGCAGTTGGTGGACTCCTTCATGGACGTGTACTTCTTGTCGTCACCCACCTCCACGCACACCACGGGGTCCATGTTCAAGCCCACCAGCTGCCGAGCCTCGATCACTGTGATGCTGACCTGTGGGCAGAGAGAGGGGGCCAGAGGGAAACCGCATGAGCCTGGACCTGGGTCTGCTGGAGCCCGTGGGACACTGGACACCCCCTGGAAACCACAGGAGGCCTGGGCTCTTCCCTTCTAAGCCCCGTTTCTGACGGAGGGTCTGGGCTGGATAACCTCTAAGTCAGTGTGAATGGTGGCCACACTCCAGACACCACTCCAGTTTCAGAGGTGCGGTTAAGCTGCCAGTAATCCTAAAGGCCCCAGATGCACTGAACTGTGCCCAGCATGGAAGACTCGGCCCTGCAGGGGGCTGCAAATTCGCCTCCCAGGAATCATGCCCTCAGCAATCAACTCTCTAAATCTCCATTCACGTGCACTGACTTCCAATTCCAGCATCTCTCATCTTAATTCTGCAGACCTCTGACACGTCTCCGCCTACCTGGAGTTTGGCTCCCTTCACATTTCCTGTGTGCTTTTGCTTGATTTTGTGGTTTGAATGGCCAAGTGGCTTTGACATCCACCCGGGCCCCCTGGGCTTGGTGCTTGTAGTTTGTGGGCTCTCTGAGTCTTCTCAAGGCTCCCAGGTCTCCTGTTTCTATGTGGGGGAGCCCTTTTTCAGTTGTTCTTTCATTCAACAAATACTTGCATATTTACACAAATGTATGCAAATGTTTTCAGAGGGAGCAGAGGGGTGTGTGTGTGTGTGTGTGTGTGTGTGTGTGTGTGTGTGTGTGTGTGTGTGTTGGAGGGAAGTGGGTGTTTCACTTTTTCTGAATCCTCTCATTTAAGTCGTCACCTCTTGCTTTGGATTTGGAGGTGACAGCCCCTCTTCCAGCAGTCACAATAAAATAGAAGGAGGCCCAGGCTTGGGGCTGCTGCACTGGCCTTGAGTCCCAGACCTGCCACATTCTCACCTGTGCCAGCAGATGACCACGTAGGCTCACTGAGCCCCAGTTTTCTCAGTGGAGACCTCACTACCCACAGGTTGCCTGAGAGCTAAGTGAGATAACCTGCATTAAAGTGCATCATACAGGGCAGCAAGCCCTAATTGAAGCGAGCTCTTGTCATAAACAGCTTCTCAGAGAGGACAGGGGGTGGTGGCCCTCCAGCCCTGTGGGGTCCCATGGGATGCTTACAACTCTTTGGTTGACTCTTGTCAATTTGCATTTTAACAAAGCCCCCTCCTAAGCTGGAGGTGGCAGCCGCCTCGCCTTGGCACATTCTTCTTGGAGGCAGAGTATTTACATTGCTGGGCTTTGATGCAACTTTTGCATATGATTTTACACAAGAGAATTATTTTCCCTTTTCATAAAAAAAAATCCAATAAAATTCATCCACTGTGTTCATCAGTGATTTATAAATCTTCTGAGGGCCCAGAAAAATTTACACATCAAAACAACTATTGATGTTAAGAAAACGAGCAAGTCTGATGCCAAGGAGGATGTTGCCGGGAAAGACAATGATGACACGGGCTGAGTGTTACCTCAGAGAGGAGGCGGCAGATGGCCCCTAACTGAGGGACACTGGAGTTCCGGGCTGCAAGCCTCTGTGTGCAACCTGAGGCACAGAGAGAAGCAGCTCAGCAGCACGAGGGGCGTAAACGGACACGTGAAGCCCTTCCAGAATATTCTTTGTCGAGTAGTTTGCACCTTTTTAACCTCTATGAAACATTTTATATCAAAAATTAAAAAAAAAACTTGCTATTTTTTCCTCACAACTAATCCATACCCTTTTCTAAGAAAACAAACACAAAGCCTTTCTCTAACTCACACTTGGGAAGTAGACTGAGACAGCTTTGGCAGAGTAAGGGCCAGCAGACACATCATCAGGGCATTCACTTGTTCAGTGTGAGCGGTTGGTTGGTTTTTATTTTCTGTCCAGTGGCCTGACGGTGATGATGATCTTTTTGTTCCAGCTTCTTTTCAGGAACCAAAGTTTCTACTTCCCCTCACCGAGCAGAGCCAACAGTGGCAGACAGACCCTGGCTGGGAGCTCTGACCCCCCAGAGGTAGGCCGTGGAGAGGGCAGGAGGGCAGCGAGGGACTCAGTGTGGGGAGAGGCTCCAGAGGCTCTTTCTGCTAGCTGAGGGGTGACCTCATGGGGAACCCTGAAAATGCAGGCTTGAGCAAGGTGTTGCTGTGGTGGGGGAGGCCATGTCTGTTGCCCCCTCCTCCCTCCAGGGCTCCATGTGGAGAAGACATAAAGGTTGGACTTGAAATTAAAAAAGTAATTCTGAGGGAGGGGATGGGGCATTCTTTCCTTCCACCACGCCATCCTCAGCAGGGGACCTGATTTATTCAGGGTGCAAGATGCAGAGGCAAATAGAGCCACAAAGGGCCCCCCTCACCGGCAGGCGGGGGGGGGGGGCTGGTAGTTGACTGTTGCACGCTTTCCTTCCAAGATAAAGGCCGGCAGCCCCAGGCGGCTACATGGAAGCCTTTGCAGGAAACAATGCCGAGGGGAACCCTACACCTCTCCCAGAGAACTCAAGAGCTGCCTGCTTGGTGACCTGCTTCTGAGGCTTGATCATGTTGCAGGAATACCTGCCGGGAGCTGGGGGAGGGCGCTGGGCCCTCCGGCCCTGCTCCTCTGGAACGCCCTTTGCCCTCCCTCATCTTCGGTGGCTGAGGTGATGTGGCCATTCTGCACCGTGGGAAGATCCTCACGGGTGGGGTAGAGGGTGGAGTGGAGAGTCAACAAGAGGTCAGGGAGACCAGAGACAGGAAGTGGGTGCAACGCTGAAGTTGCGGTTGGGGGTTCAGGGTCAGGGAAATGACATGGGGGTGAAAACTGGAGCTATGTCAGAGGTGAAAATGTGTTAGTCTTGGTGGCAGGAACAGAGGGCAAGGAACAGACTCAAGACGGCGGCGCCGGGAACACCTCCGAGCTTGCAGGGGGAACCCCCAAAGTGTCCCAGGGAGGAGACAGTGGCGTCTTGCTTTTGAGATGCCAGTATTCAGGAAAGGGTTCGCCTATTGCTTGTGTTCTAAACAGAACGCAGAGCTGGGCGCGCCGCGGCCTTTCCACCTGGACTCCCTCTCAGCACTACCCAACTTTTAGATGGTTCCGGGCCCTCGGGAGCCCTGAGGGCAGCTAAGTGCCCTCTCCCCTCACCAGCGGTGCGCCTTCAGAGGTCGTTCCAACTCAGCAAAACCCAAGAGAGCCGCACCCCTTCTGGTAGGCTTTCTTGCGTTCTGTGTTGCATTTATTGCACGCAAATCTCATCCACATTTGCTTCCTCATAGTAATCACTCAAAGTGTGCTAACACTTGCAGCTGAGATGCGAATGAACCAGTCAGGAAATACTGTGTTATCAGGTTAAGTCCAACCTTTTTTTTTTCCCCCTCAATTCAACATTTTCACAAATCTTGGAGGAAAACTGTCTGGTTTACTTAGTAAAAGTCTCGGCCAGGAAGCAGTCTGAGACTGGAAACACACAGCAGGTAGTAAAGCTAAGGGCGAATGACGCCCAGGCTGTCTGAGAGGCTTAACCAGAGAGAAATTATTGGCTGACTGTGTGTCAGGACAACCTTGGGCTTGAACTCTGGCCTTGTCTGTGGATGACCTTGTGGCCGGGGGCCAGCTCCCACCTCCTGAGTGTCAGCTCCTCACCTATGAAATGCAGAAAATGCCTCCATTTGGATGGTTGTGTGATTACAGTTACAGCAACAGCAACAACAAAGACTGTTTCTGTGACTGGCTGGTGATCTTGTAGAAGGAACGTAGCTGACCTGGGTCTGTGTTCTTTGGAGTTTCCCTGTTCTCAGCACAAAAGGAGAAAGCCCGATCTCATTCCTTGCTGCAGGCCACAGTTAGGACTACGTCTGGGTCCTGGCAGAGAGGTGAGGGACAGTCCCACACTTCCAGGAAGCCCGACTACCAAGGTTACCTAAACCACAGACAGGCCCTTGACCCCTGCCTGGAGCAGGCACTTGGGAAGATGGCCATGGGCTGAATAAATACGGAACTGAGAATTAAGGAAGACTAGGTTGTCCATCAGCAAGCATGGCCAGATGTGCCTGACACAAAGAAAGTGGCCACCTAGCTGGTTCTGTCACCACTTGGGTGAGGACAGTGGAGCTGCTCTTACTGACTGGATAATGTGTACGGAGCCGGAAGTGGCGTGGCTCTCACCGGGTGGGGGGCTCGCTCAGGTTCTGGAGCCTGGTGTTTGTACTGAGGGCAGAAAGTGCAGTGGCCAACAGGTAGGGTCTCCTGGAGGCTCCCTCCCCCCCCAGCTGTCTGCATACTCACTCACTGCTAACAGCACCCAGCAGTTGTTATTGTTTTTTTTTTTATTTAAAGCATGGTCTCAGCCCCAAGGGAAGGTCGAAAATATAGAGAATCCAAAAGAAAACCCTCATAGTCTCATCCTATAGCGAGAACCAGGACTGACTTCCAGCATTACAATAATGCAAAACAATTTAAAAAATACCCCCCAAAAACCTCTTTTTTAGAGGTTCTTATGTTAAGCCCTAAAACCAACTCTCTCTGTGTTGGCTCCTCTTAGTTTCTCCATGGCTTCTGCAGTTGCCTCTTACGTCATGAAGTCCGGGGCCCCACAGTCCTGGGAGAGCTTGGCCAGCATGAGCAGTGTTCGCACACTCTTCTTTGGGTCTGTGTCCCTCTCCTCAGACCTTTGTGAGTGCTTCCCAGGAACAAGCTTACTTTGGGAACTTATATGCAGCTTGCGGCTCTCCAAGGCCCTAGAGCCTGCCTCCACAGAACTATACTACACAACTGACCAGACACCCCTTCTCCCCCAACTAGAGCAGAGACTGAAAGGTCAGAGCCTCCAGATGGCCCACCTACCTGGTAATCCATGGGTCGCCCTGCACTTGGCTCCATCTTAATGTCTGGCTTGGATCTGAGGAGCAGAATGTACTGTCAGGTGTGGCATAAGGGGACCGCTTGCGGGGGTGAGGGGGTGGGCATTTCCTAGAACTTGGAGAAGGGCAGAAGGACAAAATCAGTCCTCAGACACTGTGGGACCACCAGACAGATAGGGATTATTTGTTCTCAGAGGCCCCAACACAGAGGACTAGCCAGAGGCAGAAGTAACAGGAGACAGAGATTAGCCTAAGAGGTTCCTGTGCAGCTGGGCAGCTCTGTGAGTCTCCGGGGCTTGGAAGTGTGCAGTGACCAGGGACTGGGCTGCAGTGGCCGTGCTCTCTTTGCAGGGGAGGCTAGAGCAGGTAGCGTCCAGAAGACGCTACCCATGGGCTCCGACGACTTCTTTGCAAACTCCAAAGGTGACAAGCTGTGACCTCTCGAAGGGGATGGAGACATGTGGAGCCGTGGGGCTCCCGCCCACTCACCGCTTATTGGAGACGTTGGTGGTCAGAGCTGTGACAGAAGCCAGAGAGATGGCATCGGGGTCCAGCCCGTCCACCAGCCGAATGGCCAGGCGGTCAAGGTCCTCCATCTCCAGCACCGCTGGCTCATCTGGGGAAGAAGCAGTGCTGTTTAGGTGGGCTGCAACTGTGCCCCCCTTTTGCCCCCCTTTTGCTTTGGAACCTAGACATTGAACTAGAAATGGACTCCAGGTCTGCTCAGGAGCATCTGCCTAGAATATTATGGCCTGTGCACCCGAGTGTTTTCTGTCCAATACTAGCTGTGATTTCATGGCTAGTATATCTGATATTACCTTTTTATTTTAATTGAGTGCAATGCTTTTAATTATCACTACTTAATTAAGCACTGAATACTCTTTGTGGAAGAAGGTAGTGCATAAAGAACCCATGCTCTGGTAACAGTCTGTGGTTACATGAGTGTCTGCTGTGTGCCAGACATCAGCTCCACCGACCGCCCCAGCTTCCTAGAGCCTGGTCTCCCCACCGGAGTCTCCGAGTAGCCCAGAGAGAGGGTGCGGGGGAAAGGGTAAGACAGTGATAGCTGCGTCTCTGGATTCTAGATCCCTCCAGAAATGGGGAATTGGCCAAACAGCAAAAAACATTTTATTCCCTTCACTAATTAAAAAAAAAAGGCCCTGTTTTGTATGGAGAACAAAGAATGGGCCCAAAGAGGCCAGGCGGAGCCTTCCATAAGCAAGCCCACTGGCCAGAGTGGGCTCGCGCAGGTCCGCGACAGCTCCCGGAGGTGCCCAGGACTGCGGTCAGGCCTGGCGCCCCACCAGCCAGTGGGAAGTGAGGCTCCACCCAGTGGCTCTGTCCGGTGGGCGGGCGGACTAGCTGAGGGCCCCAGGGACTGAGCTGCGTCAGCGACATACCTGGTCTCCGGGGTTCCTCCTTGTGGGGCCGATTCTTGCCGAGCTTCATGGCGGAGAACACGCTCCTCCCGGCTCTGTGAGGGGCCACCGCAGACGAGGGGAGGGAGATGGACGCCAGGAAGAAGACACAAACACACAGAAAAGCAAGCTCCTCGTGCCAGCCCCCCCTGCTGCTGGCCCCAGATACAGTGAGGGCCAAACCACCCCCACCACCAGGGCAAAGAAAACCCTCCGACTTCTTGCTCCCACAGGCTTAGCCACGCTGAGGAGCAGGAGGGGAGGCCCCACCAGAGGAGGCTGCCCTCGGCTGGACAGAACACTTGAACCAGAAGCCTCCAGGGTCCTGGGCGGACCCCAGCCGCCATCAGGCCAGTCACTGGCCAGCATCCCCGAGCCTGTCCTCCCTGGCCTGGGGGCTCAGAAAGCCAGACAGCTGGAGACAGAGCATCAGAACAGAAGGGCAGGGACAGGGCTCAGAGGCAGAGACCGAGGACAAGTGGGAGATGCGGTGAACCCGCTGCCCAGCTCTCTGAGGGCCAAGGTCGCAGAGCCTGGCCTTGCCGTCTCCCCTCGCCTTGGCATCCTCTTGTCCCCGTGAAGAGGAGGAGACAGAGCCTTTCCCAGGTACCTTTGGTCCTGGCTTTGCTCCTTCTACCTGCCCGTCTACTGCCCCCAGCCACAACCCCCGGGCGCATGTGTCAGACTCCTCCGTTCCTACCTCTTTCTCCAGCTTGATGTGGCCTTGCGCCCTGAGGAAGGACCTGCAGTCAGGGGGGCTGAGGGCAGAGGGCAGGGATCCTCACTCTCCAGTGATGTCCCGCAGCCAAGCGTGTGGTCCCCAGTGCCAGGAGGGACCGGAGCAGGAGCAGCAGGGATAACGTGCAGTGTTCCCTTACCCATCAATATTGCATGACTGGATACCTGACTCCTCTTCCCAGTCTCCCTCCTCCTGGGTGTGGCCCTGTCATCCCGTCAGCCCAGGGGGTTAAGGTACAGGTTCCAAGTCTGAGCTCTTCAGGGGAGCCTCCCATCTTTGGGTTATGCCTTCTCTTGGGGAGGTGTGATCTGGTTCCCAAGAGCCCTGCTCTTTACCCTGGGGCAT
>NW_004567121.1:27377888-27382474 GCF_000260355.1 Condylura cristata | reverse complement strand
GGTCAGGGAGAAGACGGGACAGCGGCTCCCCTGACCTTTGCTCGTTTCCTCCTCACAGCAGTGGCGGGTTGGACACA
The DNA here is from genome assembly GCF_000260355.1 of Condylura cristata. NCBI lineage: Eukaryota > Metazoa > Chordata > Mammalia > Eulipotyphla > Talpidae > Condylura > Condylura cristata. The sequence goes on along the minus strand of NW_004567121.1, from coordinate 27,382,397 downwards.
GGCTTCTCATTCACCCCGTGGAAGGCTGGGCTCAGCGCGGGCCTGAAGCATGAAGCTCGAGTCTCCCAGGCCAGCGACGCCACTGTGTCCCCCATTCGGGGGGGCGGCACCTCTCTGAGTGTGAGCCCCATCCTGGACTGGGACGTGGGCGGGAACCCCCAGGTAGTGTAGGGAGGGCATGAGGGGTCCTCTGTGAGAGCCCCACAGACCCTGCCTGTGTTCCCCAAGAAGGGGTCCATCAGAGGGCGCCTGAGCGTTGATGTCTGTGAAGAGACGGCTCCGGGGTGGCAGCCTTGATGGAACACTGAGCAGGAGTCGTGTGGGGGTGTAACTGCCGTCGGTCTGGCTGACCAGAGTCACCACTGGTCCGTTTCTGGACTGTGCCGTCTTAAAGTCCCAGCCCCACTGCAGAAATTAAGGCCAAGATGCACAGCCGCCTTCCAGTCTCCTCTGCCCTGGGCCCCCCGGCCCCACTCCAGCGCTCTGAGGTGGTGGGTCCTAGCCACGTGGTGGGTTGAAATGCTGGGGCTGGGGAAGCCAGCCGCTCCGCTCGGGGGCCTGGCCCTGCGCCCGAGGCCCAGAGAGGGCGTGGGCACGCAGGAGCTGTGATGTTCCGAGGCTGGGTCTGGGGACCTGCCCTTGTGGATAAAGGTCTGGGACGTCCTTTAGCCCTCCAGTTTGAAAATCACTCGATTCCTTAAAACAAACGTGTTTGGAAGTAAAGACGGAGACTTTAAAAAAACCACACCCAAACATTCTCTACCACACCCTGAAGCAGTTTGAGGGAGAAACGCTTCTCAGATCTTGCATCGTGTTAAACACCTCGGGGTTCAGTGGCGGTAACCCCGTGTGCTGGGGGAGAGCTCAGGCGGTGGTTTGTCCCTTTAGGAAAATGCAGACGGTGTAGGGAGAACGTACGTCCCAGATGCTTAAGACAGACCTGTGCCTGCCCCCCCCCCCCCCCCGGGCCTAGTGCTCCACCCGCCCTGAGGGGCGACACACACATGGTCCCGCAGGAAAAGCCCCTTCTGCCATGGCAGCACCAGTCCCCGGGGGGCAGCGGGCCTGCATCTCTCCGCAAAGGTCAAGGGCAGAAATGTTACCGTGTCAGGGAATTCTGAAGACTGAACATTTGCATTCGAAACTTAGTTTTTTAAAAAAGGAACTTGTTCACTAGGTTACGTTTCTCCTGAGATTTTTTTTTTTAATCTGCACGTTACGTATCTCCTGAGATTTTTTTTTTTTAATTTAATCTGCACTCGGTCTCATTGGCTGCTGTAATTATTAGGGCTCAAAGGCCAAGAGAATAAAGGGAACGAGCCAGAAGCCAGCTGGGTGCAAAACCACTGTGCCTCTGAGTGGCTCCTTCTCCGCAGTTGCGTGACAGCAGGGAAAGAGGGCGGTGGAGGAGATGTCTCTGCACCCTTGGGGGTGCGGGGCTCCCCCGTGAGCTCTCTGAGGGGCAGACACGCCGTGGGGCAGACACACGGCTGTTGCTCTGCAGAGAGCAGGCTCTGAATTGAGTGGGCTCCGTGGACACGCTTTTTCGCTTATGGATCTGACGGCTTCCCAGAGGATGTCATGGCGCTTGGCAGTGTCCTCGGGAGCGTTTGCCAAACTACGTTTCTCAAGCGGTGCGTTTCATGAAGTCAGGTCAAGTGTCATTCTGGAGGCTGTGACTTGGAGGCTGTGGCTGTGGATAGGCCCAGGCGGGGCAGACCTGTGTCTGCCTCACGGAGCTGTCTCGGCTCCTTAGTTCAGGTCTGTGGTTTGTCTCTTAACATGGCCGGATTTCCAGAACTCAGGCATGTTCTTTGGGAGAGCCCTATTGCACTTATTCTCCTTGCCCTGGGCACAGGTAAGCTCATTGCAGCTGGCAGGCATCTTCCCAGGTGCGTTGTTCAGCTGGCTGCGAGTGTCTTCCCGCCTCTGGGCAGGACCGGCTGACCCCTCAGAGAGGAGTTTTGCAGGCGCCCCGGGGCTTGGGAAACCCTATGTATTTAGCCCCAGGATTGCTGGGAGCTGACTCACCAGCTCTCCTGGTGGCGTGACCCCTTCAAAGGTTACGCAGAGAGCATCGCGGCATGGAGTTTCCATCTCCCCAGTCTGACTCAGAATCTCACGTGTTCTCAGCGAGCACAAGTTTCGTCAAGTCTCGAGCCCCAAGCTTGCCCCGCGCCAGCCTATAGCTCCTTCCAGTCTGCCAGCGCGGCAGCTTTGCCGTACGACCGATAACTTCAGACTGAAAGCTGTCCCCGGGTTCCCGCGGTGGGCCTGCCCAGCACCTGTCTGTGGGTGGGGACCCTCTTTGTCTTCTTGTGGTCATGGTCAGTGTGACGCTCTGTGGGTCTAACCTGGACACACTGGGGACCCGGAAATCAACAAGCACCCAGAGCATTCGGGTTGGGCAGGTCACTCGCGTCTCGTGTCACGCGTAGCCCTTTGCACTTAAACGCCCGTGCAGGGGCTGTGCCCTCTCCCTCGAGGCCCCAGCTGGCACCTGCCAGCATGCCTCACACCCCCAGACTCAGCTGCCTGGCACCCTCGCTAAGGCTCACTCGTGCTAGGCCTGGCATTTCCTCCTTGTTTGAAACCTGTGGACCCCTCAAGGCTGGTGTGAGTGGCTCCCCCTCCCGGGCCCGGATTTGTCCTCGTAAGCCAGGGTGGTGCAGCCCTGATAACGAGCCACAGCCGCCCTTAGGGAGTCCCTGTGAGGTCAGAGATGCACTGTGCTTCTGGGGGTGCCTGGGACACACTCATCAGCCCCAGCCCTTGAGCCCTCCAGCCCTGGAGCGCCCAACTGGAGTTGCTACTGCTTCTCCTCTCGCAGACAACACCTGGTTTCTGCCTCCCTTGGGGGAGAGAGGTAGTAGTCCCCACTCGCCAGCTTTCTGGCTTTCTGCTCTCTCTCGTCATGCTCTATGGCAGGTCCTCCTGGGCTCATTCTCAGAGAGGCGCCATTGACCTCTTTTGCCGTTCGTCACACCCTCCTTCCCTGGGAGGCCTAAGTCCCTGACCCACAAGGGCGGACAGCTGAACAGAGAAGGAGAAATCAAGGCGCTGAAGGCGGGAGGAGGGAGTGGAAACCAGAGGCCTGGCCACCTGCCGCCCCACCCTGACAACCTCCCTGCCCTCACCCCTCTGGCCGGGTGGGGACCCTTGTCCTGCCATCCTCCGGCGCTGTTCCCCAGGCCAGCCGGTGCCTAAACCCTCTGAGCCAGGCCACTGGCGCCCTTGGGGAGGTGCCTTTGAGCCCCATGGCTCTGCCCTGGCCTAGGACACCTACTTGTGCTCGCCATCTCTGCCTCCCTCGGTCTTCTCTCTGCCTTTGCTGAGTGGGGGGAAGAAACGAGGAGACAAGGGGACATGTGTGAGCGGGTGTGGACCAGAGACACTTGCACACGTATCCCTCACCGTTGACCTCACAGTCCCTGGGGCCTCTCACCTCAAAGCCTTTCACTTCAGTACCCTGAAGCCCCCCAGGGAGGGCTTTGATGACCGGGCCTTGCCTTAGGCAGGAGGAGAGGGCTCGCATGGGTGGGGTGGATGGCCATGATCCCAATGCCTAGCTCAGGAGAGCCTGGCACTGTGGGGTCTGAGGGGAGTCTCGGGGTATCAGCTAAGCTCTGTTCCCACATCTGAGTCCAGTGTCCTAAAAGTGTGTTTCAGTTTCGCAGGGAATGCAAGGTTAGATGAGCCTGGCGCCTCATTCTCTATGGCTGGGCCTTCTGCTTCTCCCCCTTTGGGGGGCCTTCCCAGGTTAGGGGGGGGCTCTGAGAAGAAAAGGGGGCCAGGAAGACTCTGGGTCAGTAAGCAAGCTACCACTCCAGGACTCGGAGCAGGGCAAAAATTGCTCTCTCCTTTTTTAGAGAAGTGTCTAGAAAAACCCTCTGGGATAGTCTCTCAGTGCTTCTCTAATGCCATGGCAATCAAATGAAGGAAAGTGAAGGAATAACAATTAGCATTTCTTTCCTTCCTTATCCTCTGTCCTGGCACAGGCCTTGTCCTGACAGATCTAACTCTAGGCCCCAGCAGCACAGCCCCAAGGCTGGACAGATCCCGGCCGGAGTGCAGCTCTGGCCGGCTAATCTTTCTGTTAGGCAAGCTGCTCTTTCAGTTCTTTCAAACAAGTGAACATTTTTCAGGTCTCTGACAAAATCAGTTGAGACCACGGAGCAGGGGATGGCTCACTGTTGAGACAGGGGGAGGGCCCAGCAGCCCTGGCCTGCTCCTGTTCTTGATATCAGGCCAGGCCTGAGCCCCACTGGCATCCTCTGCCCTACACTAGTCCTGTTCCAAGCAGGCTGCGAGAACCGAGGGCTGAGCGGGAGGCTTTCTTGTCCCATTCTCACATCAAGCCAAGCGCAGCTGCCTCTCTGAATTGCCAATCTAGGTTTGGGGGGAAGTTAATCTATCTATCTCTATTTGTCTTTGTATGCATGCATCCCTCCATGCATCCATCCATGCATCCATCCATCCCTCCATGCATCCATCCATCTGTCCATCCAT
>NW_004567121.1:27368310-27377540 GCF_000260355.1 Condylura cristata | reverse complement strand
ATCTTTGCAATGAAAACCAGAGGGGAAGCGGGTTCCCTGGGAGTGGGTGGGCAGGGGTGGGGGGCAGGAAGGGGGACTCTGTGTCCTTGAGTGGGAAGGAGAGGCTTTCCCCTCCCCTTGGGCCTTGCTCTGAACTTGGAAGAGGTGTCAGGTGGGCATACTGGGGGACTTCTCAGGTGCACAGTGCACAATGGGACAGGGCACAGCAGGTACCCACAGCCTAGGCACATAGCATGCGTCACTTCACAACACCCCCTTTCATACACTCCAGGCCTCTGGGGCCACAAGGGCCACACTCTGAGGATGGAAATGGGTCAGGGAAAAGGCCTGGAAAAGTAACACTCCTGGACTTTGGTCACAACTACTACTGCGATGACCACCGACCTCAATGACAAGGCAAGGCCGGCTGAGACTGGCCCCAGCCTGCTGCGTCTGTGCATCTCGCAGGTTGGCACCATCACCATCCTGCTTGCCAGGTGGCGGAGCCCAGGCTGCAGTCACTCGGCCGCAGAGCCTGGGATTTGACCTCTGGGCTGTCCTTGCTCTTAGGGGGCCTCTTGTGAAGCCCGGGATGGACTAGATTTTCCTCCCAGAATTCTCTCTCTGCAGGCCCAGACGTTGTCCTCCAGCTCCCCTCCCGGTGCCATGGAAAGCAGCCACCTGCTGGGAGGCTCAAGAGGGCAGTCTGCTGGGACCCTGATGCTTCCTCTGGACATCCAATGCTGGGGACAGGTGGAGGGGACCCCGACTTCAGGTGAGGCAGTGAGGTAGGGAAATGCCTCCTGAGTATCACTTCACCCAGAATCCCTGCCCCTGGCTCCCTGGCCCTGGAGCTCAACCTGGTGAAGGGAAGTGGGAGAGGAACTGTGGGGTTTGACAAAGCAGAACTCTGGGGGTGAAGTTGGTGCCCTGAGTCTATGTATACCTGCTGGTGCACCCCCCGTGCACCCCCATGCACACCTGCCAGTGCACACCCCACACACCCCCATGCACACCTGCCGGAGCACACCCCACACACCCCATGCACATCTCTGTGGGAGAGGCGCTCCTGCCCTGCTCCCCTCTGGCCGCAGGCGTGGGAGGGAGGTAGCTGGCTCCCTGGGTCTCCATGGAGTAGAAGAATGATACTCAGGAGGACAAGAAAAGTGCCTCCGTCTTTCCCCAGATGGCCCCCAGCAGGAGCCCCTGTGTGCCCAGGGACACCAGAAAGTAGAGGTGGCAGCAGAAGGAAGTGGGCCTGGAGGACAGGAGGGCTGGGCAGGAGGAGAAAATGAGAAGGATGGGGGGGCGTTGCGGATTACTCAGGAAAACCCAGGTCTCTGCAGAGCAGGGCAGGACTGAAGCTGGGGCTTTAATCTGCCTTTTCCAAGATGTGACCCCCTACAGCCTCATCAGTGGCAGAGCCCAGAAACCGGGGCGAGTGCACCCCCTGGCACCACGTTCACGTGAGTGTGCAAGCACTGTGTTCATGTACTGGCATGCGAGGGCCCAGAACCCCGATTCTATGCTCCCAGGAACAAAACACTGCTGGGGGTACTAATTCGTCCCCTCTCTAAGGGAGGCAGAGCTGAGGTGCACCCCGTGTTTCCTGAGGCCAGTGGCACGCTTTTCACCCCAACGGGCCTGAAGTCCCAGGTTCGCCTGGTGGTGCTGCCCGGCCTCTGGGTGCCTGACGGCCAAGTGCGGCATCTTGGCGGACCCTGTTCCTATTACCCGCTTCGCCCAGTTCTCAGGGTCGCTTAAGCTTGTATCTGTGTGTGTGTAGGGGAGTGGGTCAAGTGCAAAGGGGAAAAGCATTTGCCCAGCCAGGAGGTACCCACTGCAGAACAGACACTGAATACCTTGGCGTGGAAAGGCGGAGATGGCTGAGAGGAGGTTCAGTGGGAGGGGAGTGCCCGCCCTTCCCTCACACCCAGCCCGTCCCCCAGATGCACCGTTGGGCTCACCTGCACCCCCATTATTCCCAGTCACCCGCCAGCCTGGATTCTGGCTCTGGGCTCTAAGATCAGTGCAATTGCATTTTGTGCTTAGGGCAAGAACGGCTTAGGGGCGGGCAGGCCTGCTCAGCAGGTCACGGTCACTGGTGCGGCAGGACTCCTGCAGAGACCCTCGGCCCAAGAGATGCTGCTCTGCTTGGAGCAGGCCTTTGGCTTCACCTGGCAGGAGACAGCTCCCTCTTTTGGGCCTTCACTGGGTCACGGTGGAGGCCAGGCTGCTTGGGGCTGGTGTGGACCGGACCGGACCAGAGAGGAGGCAGGTCCCCTTCCTGTCCGTGTCTCCCATTCTCTGAGGATGAAGGGGCTAGCGCCTTCCACCATATTAGAGGGCAACAGGCGTTGCCTCTCCTGGGTGGGGGTGGGGAAGACCCCTGGCCCCTCAGCCAGATGGGAGGCTGCCTGCTCCCTCCCCATTGAGGGCGGAGTCCAGGCCCCCTGGGGAGCTCAGCTGCAGAAACACCTTCCCCCTTCTTATGTCCCTCAGGACTCAGCTGTGTACTCTGGGCCCGGGCCACCTAGAGGGCCTTCCAGGGGCGCGGGGCCCCAGAGATCCCCTCTGTCTTTGGGGGCTGTGGGCCCATCAGCCTGTTACCTTCGGAAGCTCTTCTTGCCCGGTGGCCGGGAGCTGGGGCAGGAACTGGGGAGCAGCCCATCCGTTTCCTGGCTGTCCTTCTCTTCCTCTTGAAGGGACTCATCCCCCAGGAAGTCCCCATCGTCCCAGGAGCCCACCGTGCCGTCCGTGGCCTGATACCGGACCGCCATGCTCAGGCTGGTCTGGAGGGAGAGAGGGGCAGAGATGAGCCGCTGGGACAGCGCAGCGAGCCCTGGCTGTGCAGCCGCTCTATGATGGCCGCCGAGGCTTGGCCACCCCCACGCCATCAGAGGGGCGGGCTGGGTGGACCCCTCCCGTGGCTCAGATGGCGACAGAGGCTCAGAAAGACTGACATGCTCTGACTCGGTCAGTTAATGGGCTGTGACGGGGGTGCCCTCCCCAGCTTAGCCTGGACAGGGTGGGCTCTCTGAGTCCACCATGTACAATCAGTGTCTCTGGGCAGTAGGCACCCCCTTGTCGACCCTGAACTGCCTGCGAAGATGGGGCTGGTCTGCCTGCAGGGAGCTGATCTCCCCTCACTCCTGACGCTCCTTGGCGGTGGGAGGCCGGAGGCTGCCCTGTGGAGAAGAGCCCAGACGGGAATGCCCTCCCAGGGTGTGGGGTCAGCTCTACGTCTGGGGAACGATGCCTGAGAACAGAGCCTGAGGTCTGGCAGCCCAGTCCGTGGATGTTAGAACGTGTGACATGCCCACGGACCACGCATCATTGCGTGCACCTGTGGCGAAAGTGGAGGGATGGGATGGGACACGTGGAACAGAAAGCCAGGCCGCCCCCACAGAGCGGCCGTCTTAGGGGCAGCCAGGCCGAGTGAAGGCCGTGCCCTGCAGCAGCCGCAGGGCCCAGTGTGGCCCTGGGATGATGAGAAGCCTCTTTAGCAGTTCCTGTGCAGGTGTCCACATGGAAGGAGCTCTGGGTGGACAAGAATGCACCCCCCCCCCTCCCCACCACCATGCCCCCTGCCCTCCTCATCTCCAACATTGCCAGAGAGCTGCTGTGTCCACCATGGGACAGCAGGCCTGGCTCTGCCCAAGCTCCAGGCTGAGCCTGCAGGACGCAGGCCGTGGGCGACCGTGATGGACAGGAGCAGGGGCCCTCGGGCCGCACCCACCTGGATGATGGCGTTGTTGTCATCAATCAGCGTGTCGGTCACCTCAACGTGGTTCTCCTCCACCACCTTCTGCAGTACCATGCGGAAGGTCCCGATGAGCCTGGGGATGGCAGAGGGGGCGTGGCTGCTTCATGGAAGAGTCCAGAATGAGCAGCAAGCCTGACCTCCCAGAAGCTGTCACTGCCCGCTGAGTGGGCTGGAGAAAGGGAGGGCTGGCTCTGGCTCTGGGGGCAGAGGGGGAAGTGGGGGCAGTGACCGCAGCCAGGGCTGGTCTTCCAGAGGGGCAAATCCAGGACACTACTGAGCCTGGTGACTGTGATGGTTACAGGCGTGAGACTCAACCCTGGGGGAGCTTGAGGCAGTGAGCACCCCGGGGGATGTCCCCGGACTGGGGGCCAGGCACGATGGTGGAGCTTGGTGCTTCTCAGGCCTAGCCCTTGAAAGCCCCTCCTAGTTGCCAATGCATCCTGCCCCTCCCCCCTCCCCCCGGGGCTGTGATGGAAGAAATACAGGACCAGGTCAGGGGACCTGCAGCTGCCCCAGTCTCACCCTGCTGCAGGAATGGGCGGAGTGGGGGGGGGGGTGCGGACGGTTAGCTTCTGGAAGGTGCAGACACTTGACTGGGGGCGTGAAAAATACACTGGCCTGTTGCTCTCACTCACCTCGTTTAGGTCTACATCAGCGGTCCGCAGACTGCAGCCTGAACAGAATCACCAGGAGGGCTTGCTAAGACTACGACTGGGACCCACCCACCAGCTGGTGCCGGGAAAGGTTTCAGGACAGTCTGCGAGGGTAAGGGCGTCCTGACTTACAGCTTCCAACTGTAAATATTCCACCACGGCCAAGTTCAAGCTTCCAGTGTGAAGCCTCTGACCTCAGAGCCGGGACAGGCATGCACATCTGCTCCTGCGGGCTGATGGGCTCACCCCTGACCTGCTCTAGGGGTCTGGGCCATCATCAGCGGGGCAGCAGCGGCTGAGAATGTGTGTTTTTGACCAGTTTCAGGCGATGCTGATGAGGCTGAGCACACATGGGGCTTCTTGTTGTTCCGCTGTCCTGTGCTGACTGCAGCTTCGGGCCCCGTTCACCCCACTAGACACAGTGAACTCGCGCGGTCCTCAGGCCCTCTGGCCCCGTGGAGGATGCCCCAGGTGGCCGGGGAGGGTGTCCCGGATCAGCTGGACTGCGAGTTGGTGCAATGTGACAGGACGCCCCCAGGGGGCAGGAGGGAGCTACACCCTGGCGAAGGCGCGGAGAAACCCTGGTGCCTTGGCTTAACACAGCCTGTCAGACCTCAGGGTGACAAAGACTTGAGAGGAGCTTGTCCACGAGGGGCCCCTCACGCAGTCTCCCTGCCTCGGGCTCTCAAGCCCCCCCGAGATGCCCCGCGCTGGGGACCTCACTCCTCACAGGTCCCCTCACAGCACGCCCACTCTGCCAGTGTTGTCATTCACAAGAGGACGTCCTGGCCACCTGTACACCTCACACCCTGGTCCAAGCCCTGTCCACACACAGACTGAATGCCACCCCTAACAGGAGGCAGTGTGGACCGCAGAAAGCGCCAGTCTCTGGAGTCAGACAGAAGTGGGTGGCCGGCAGGGTCCAGGAGGACTCCCACCACATGGAGCTGTGTGACTCAGGCTGGTTCCTCAACCTCTCTGAGCCTTGCTCTTTCCTGTCTCCTCAAAAGAGGTGATATCACCCACTTCACTGGGCGGTGGTGAGAGCATTCAAGAGATCTCAGGTGTTGGCTCCTCCTCCCCTTCTTAGCATGCAAGAGTGGGCACCCCCCCCCCCCCAAAGGCCCAGGTGGTGCTGGTTCCTGTGTGCATTGGCTTTGGGGGCAGATGCACAGCCTGGCGGAGCCAGAGCTGCAGTCCAGAGGGTGGAACTGGTGTCTCATGTGGCCAAAGAAGTCAGCTGCCACCCCAGAGGGTGGTGTGGGGACTCTGATAGTTCCCCCAGTCGCCCTTAAACAAATACTAAAAACAGTGTTCTTTGAACTGGACAATTTGCAGTGTGGAAAAAAGCATTTTTATAAAATTTTGCTCTTTATCTAAGTAAACCAGGTGCTTGCATGACAATGCCACGATGCTGCGGCTAACCTGCGCAGCCTGTCAGGCCCTTTGCCGACCGGGGAAGACCCGGCTCTGGCCGGCTGGGCCTCTGCATTTGTAATCTGCCCGCAAACGTGTTCTCAGGCATCCGCCCAGTGCCCTGCTCCTCCTGGTGGGCCAGCATGGCAGGGCTGCAGGGTTGCGCAGGGCAACTGAGGAGGAGGCTGCCATGCCCCTGGACAGCTGGGTCCTGTCCCTGGAAGGCGGCGTGTGAGGCTGCTCCTGCTGCAGGGAGGCGCCCTGCCTCCAGGTCAGGTCTGGCCTAAGGACTTGGTTCAGTCCTCAGCCTGCTGGGTGAGCTGGGACAGGCCCTCTCTGGGCCTCGGTTTCCCCCAGGTAGCTAGGTGAAGGGGCCTAAGCTGTCCTCTGGCCACCTCCTTTGTGTGGCCCATCTGGGCAGCCAACACAAAAGGGCACTCCTCAGAGCCCATGTACAGTGGCTGGGCAGGTGCAGGGTTCCTGGGTAATTAGCCAGCAAGGGGTGGAGGTGGGGGCTCTGGTGGGGGAGAGGGGCACAGACTGACTACAAAAGAGTGGCAACAGGCAGCAGGCCCTGTCAATAATCGATCCCCTGGGAGCCGTGTCAAGTGCCCGGGGCCTGGAGGCTCCCTTGTGCTCCTGGTTCATGAATTATTCAGGGACCTCTGGAGACTGGCGCCTGGGGCAGGCCACCCCCTCACGTGTCCTGGGAAGGCACCCAGACAAGTGGGCACCCAGGATAAGTGGACATGCAAGATGTCCTGGACCTCACAGGGATGCCCAACGTGCTTGAGAGAGGCAGATTGGGGTCTCTTGGTCCTGATGAAGACACTTTCCCCCTTGCTCACACCCTGTCCTAGGAAACCCTTGGACCACAGGGTGAGGGGCAGTTTCTGAGCTGCCTCGGAGCAAGTCCCTTTCTCTGAGATGGTGATGGGATCAACCTGAACTTCTGTTTCGCACACCGGCCGCCTTTACCTCAGTTTCCCCAAATGGCTCAGCCATGTGACTCAGCTCTCCCCCCGGAGTGCTCTGAACTCTTCAGAGAAGGACCCCGGGATGCCCACCCCAGACTTGCCCACCCTATCAATGCTGCCCCCGCCCACAGGGCATGCATGTATTCATCCCCTCGCTCCACAGGCATCGGGGGTCTGCTGGGTGCTGGCTCCACCCCTGGTGGCGGATAAGCCCCTTGTGAGCCGGGGGTTTGCCCTAACTAAGCCGCCCTGTGAGAAAGGGCCCTGTTGACTGAGCCTCGCCTCACCCGAGAGCCTCTCGAGCTCGGAGCTCGAGCTCGAGGGTGGTGGCTGCAGCAGCCTCCCTGGCTGGGTCCATCCAGCAAACACCAGGGGGGTCTTTTCTCAGAGTGGGGAGAGTTGAGTCACACTTGCCTCCAGGCAGCCCCCTGCTATCCTCTGGCTGTGTGTTTGGGGGGACCCTCTGGTCTCCACGCCTTTTTTCCATCCCAGCTCCACAGTCAAGAGTGCCGCGGACATCCTGCAGGTCCAAAGAAAGCTCAGGGCCTCTCCTTCCAGGCCCTGGACACTCTGGGACTGGGCCAAGCAGGGCAGGGAGAGGAGGAGGCGGTATTAGAGTGAGCAAGCTCCCTTCCTCCCTCCCTCTTGTTAACCCTTTAGAAAAACTAACGAAGCCTTGAATGCCAGTATGCCCACTGTATGGAGTCAGTTTCCCAAACGACTTAACAAAGCTTCTGAGCTGCTTATAGCTTCCAAGGTGTTGCCAGGATCTCGTTGACGGGCTGCAGCTTTCACCGTCAAGGATTTGCCAGTGTCCACCCACCCTCGGTCTCTGCCTTCGCTGCTCATTCAGTCTGTTTCTGAGCACTCAGGACTAGGAAGGGGAAGAAAGGCAGGTGACTGAACCCCAGCCCCCCCACTGTCTCCCCACGTGGCCTCAGGGCCCTCTCTGAGCCTCGGTTTCCCCATCTGCACAGAGAATGCACCATGAGATTGTGGAGGGGCCAAACTACATGGGATCCAAGGATTCTGCAGCTTTTACTGGGAGCTTGAAAGATCTCGGCTGGCTGTGGGGTGAGGACATTTAGGGGCTTTAGGGGAGAGAGGGCTCCCTGGCCCCGCAGGAATATGGGGTGTGGCCAAGCTGCAGTTCAGCCATGACGGCCTCTAGTTTGTTTACAGCAGTTGGCTTTGGACTTAAGACAGGGCTTTGCGTTAGTTAGCCCCACCCCCCACTGTCCCGGGGCGGAATTCTGCCGGGCACCCAGGACGGAGTCCCCAGTGGCGACGGTGCCCAGGTGCGGGGCAGCCCAGGACTGACCGGGGCAGCCTCAGGCCCTTGGAGCCGCGCTTACTTGTTGCTGAAGACTTTGCTGTAGTTGAAGACCTGAATCTCGAGCATCTCGTTGCTGTCAATGCTGCTCGCCACCGGCCACCGGAAGGTCTGGGGAGAGAGGGGCAGCGTGGCCGTAGGTAGAAAGGACAGGGAGGAGCATGGGGACTGAGAAGGGGATCCCAGGGAGGTGGCCCCTCACATTGGCCCCGCACTCCCCAGGGACAAAGTTTACCGCTGGAACATCAAGTGTGGTATCGGGCCCTCGCCTCTGCAGAGGCCTGATGACCAGCCCAAGGCCTAGGGACGGAGGGTGGGGGCGGGAGAGCGTGGGCGCCTGGGCCTCCGAGTCCAGTTCTCCCCCCACCATCTCAGCGGTCACGGGGGCCCTTGTAAGTGGGTGTTGCCACCAGGTGGGGCAGGCTCCAGGGCAAGCTTGTGGCCCTTAGCTGGGTCTTGCTCCGTGCCAGGTAGAGACGCCAGTTCTGGTCTGCTCCTGTGAGGATCATCCTGACCAGTGCAAGCTCTGCCTTGAGTGAATGGCCTTGGGCTTCCCGATTTGGGTCACCCCCGGCCCCACCCCTCACACTGACAGTGGTAACTTTGGGGATGGAGTTTCGCTGTTCAGTGTTGTATGGTTGGGCCCACAGACGGCCGAGACCTAGGTTTACCCACCACTTCTGCCTGAACCAATGTGACAGGAAGTCGGGATTTTTCCTGACTCTCTAGAAGTGGCATCAAGGGTCCAACGTAGGGGGCAAAGGTGCCAGGTACCCCATGCCTTAAAGAGACCCAGGTGGGGGTCACACTTCCCGGGGGGCCGCCTCCAAGGCCTGCTACCCCCAACCTTCCCCTCCACCCTGGGGGGTGGGGGACCGCGGAAGCGTCCCATCCTCGCGTGTCTGTGGCCCTCCCCTGGGGATGAGCTGCGCAGGCTGAGCTCACAGGAAGGGGCTGTGGGTGCGGCCCCGGGGGCCTTTGCCCAGGAAAGGGTTCGCTGTTCCCTGGACCCAGGCTGTCCCCTGGGCCTGTCCTGCACCCTGCCTTGAGTCACAAGTGAGAAGGGGAGTCTGGGCACGAACAGGATGCCAGACCAGAGTAGGCGA